>NC_133327.1:40930891-41120891 GCF_042186555.1 Aquarana catesbeiana | reverse complement strand
CCCTTTAAGTGGATAAGGCTGCCAGCCCCTGCAGTGTCACCACACACAGTGCCTTGAAAAAGTATTCATACCCCTTGAAATTTTCCATATTTTCTCATGCTACAACCAAAAATGTAAATGTATTTTATTTAAATGTTATGTAATAGACCAACACAAAGTGGTACATAATTGTGAAGTGGAAGGAAAATGATAAACAGTTTACAAATTTCTTTACAAATAAATATGTGAAAAGTGTGCCATGCATTTGTATAAAATCTAGTGGAACCAATTGCCTTCAGAAGCCACCTAATTAGTAAATAGAGTCCACCTGTGTGTAATTTAATCTCGGTATAAATACAACTGTTCTGTGAAGCCCTCAGAGGTTTGTTAAAGAACCTTAGTGAACAAACAGCATCATGAAGGCCAAGGAGCACACCAGACAGGTCAGAAATAAAGTTGTGGAGAAGTTTAAAGGAGGGTTAGGTTATAAAAAAAATCCCAAGCTTTGAACATCTCACGGAGAACTGTTAAATCCATCAACCCGAAAATGGAAAGAGTATGGCACAACTGCAAACCTACCAAGACATGGAGACAGGGCCGTCCACCTAAACTGACAGGCTGGGCAAGGAGAGCATTAATCAGAGAAGAAGCCAAGAGGCCCATGGTAACTCTGGAGGAGTTGCAGAGACCCAGAGCTCAGGTGGGAGAATCTATCCACAGGACAACTATTAGTTATGCACTCCACAAATCTGGCCATTATGAAGAGTGGCATAAAGAAAGTCATTGTTGAAAGAAAGCTATAAGTCTTGTTTGAAGTTTGCGAGAAGCCATGTGGGGGACACAGCAAACATGTGAAAGAAGGTGCTCTGGTCAGATGAGACCAAAATTTAACTTTTTGGCCTAAAAGCAAAACGCTATGTGTGGCGAATAACTAACAATGCACATCACCCTGAACACACCATCCCCACCGTGAAGCATGGTGGTGGCAGCATCATGTTGCAGGGTTTATTTTCTTCAGCAGGGACAGGGAAGCTGGTCAGAGTTGATGGGAAGATAAATGGAGCCAAATACAGGGCAATCTTATAAGAAAACCTTTTAGAGTCTGCAAAAGACTTTAAACTGGGGCGGAGGTTCACCTTTCAACAGGACAACGACCCTAAACATACAGCACGAGCTACAATAGAATGGTTTAGATCAAAACATATTCATGTGTTAGAATGGCCCAGTCAAAGTTCAGACCCTAATCTACTTGAGAATCTGTGGCAAGACTTGAAAATTTAAAACAGAAAGCACTCGCGCTTTGGAAAAAATGGCAATGTATAAACCACTGCTGTCCAATGTTGTCCCCACTGGGGGGGGGGGGGGGGGCAAGGTTGAATTAAATATGTGAAAGACAGTGCCTACTCCACCTTGACTATGTCTAAATGCCAGTGTGTTAGTCCATATAAGTGACTATACCTGATTACTATCCTACAGAACTCCTCATTAATGTAACATCCAAATGTTATGTCAAGGATGCATGGGTACAATAACAAAATAACAAGAATATTAGATGAACATCTATCAATGCGATGGTCCAGTGACTAGTATTAAAGGTGATAGAAGTGCATATGGTGATAGAAGTGCAAACAGCAATATATATATATATAATTTTGGAATAGCAAATCATAATTATTATTATTGAACTAAGCAGCTTCCCTTTACCTGCATTAGAATGATTTGTAAAGTGGCAGGATTATGGTATTTCAAATACTCAGATTTTTAGACAATAGAAGCGGAGCAGAACCAGACATCCCTCTTATAGAGGTAATAATTAAGGCGGGTGCTTACACAGAGACTGGAACATCAGCAGGGATGTCCTGCAACATAGGTTGTACCGGGGTGGCCACAGTGGGGGATTCCAGGTGAGCCATGTGACTCAGGAGCGTTTGTAACGTTATGGCAAACTGATCCATGCGGTGATCCAGTTCATCCAATCTGGAAAAAATATTACCAACAAGTGGATTGACTGCATCTTCTGAATTCATGGCCTTCGCCTACTGTCAGAAACCATGAAATCAGACCAAGACAGAAGTACAATTAAATCACACTTGTTTAATAATAAAAGTAAAAAGAACAAACGTAGTCAAAATATAGCCAAAGTTCAGTAACCGGAAAGCATAGTCAGCCAAGCAAAAAGTCAGGGATCAATGTAGTGGAACAGCAAGCAGGATCTGGAGCCAGAAGGGATGTCAGCAAAGCAAGTCTTTAAACAGGAACACAGGAGATAGGCTCTGTGATGTTGACCAAGGCAAAGGCAGAGATCCTTTGGGCTGGACGGCTTAAGTAGGCAGGATTGACGAGCAGGATATCATCAACAGCTGAGTAACTGTGGAGAGAGCGGCCAGCTCTGAGAAGGAAGGGCTGAGCCCAGCCCTGACAATTGGCAACTATGCCCTAACTCCTGGACCATTTAGCACTTTCCTTACCATTGTAATTCTAGGAGGTTAGTTCTTTTGATGAGTTGAGTTTCACAGTAATATTATGAGATAGTAGGAGATTTTTGAGAACAAGCTCAAGAGAGAAACGTGGAGGCAAAAATCAGGGCATAGTTTCCTCTCTGCAGCATTATCTATCTTCCAGGAATAGAAAACACACCAAACTATCCCATGACGTATCCTTACTTTATTGTTGTGATAATAGCCAAAGAACATGTTGGTATACTGGACAGGAGTAGGCCTAACAGTAGACCTTTCAAGAAAATGTAAGGTCCATTTTACCATCAGTCCCCATTCCCTCCAAACAGAATTTGTTTTACAGACCTTCCAAAATAAAGATTTGATGAAAAAAAATTAAAAAAAACCCTTGGCCACAGTCTACCACTCTCCTGGATGGTGTGGTTGTGCTTCTGCCAAGGTCGTTCTCATGGGATTTTAAGCACCACAATTCCCTTCAGAGGGTGGGCAACTGGTCATAAAGCATATCTTTACTTTCTTATAGAAATTCACTTTAAATGTGATACTTTTAATATTTGCTAAAACGTTCATCCCCAGGAGAAACAATCACAGTATCTTCCTTACCCTTAATCTTCACAGTCTATCAAATTATAAGTATGTTTACAATTATATAACCATATTTTTTTGTTTTGTTTTTTTCCTTTTAAAGCTTTACAGTGTTTTTCCATCCCTGTTAGACCTACTTCCAGGACCCCACCAAAAAATTTTTGAAAATTTGAGACAGTTCCATAACTTCATAAGAGTAACATTTACTGAACAGAAGAAAAATCTAGATGTAAATGACCAGAGGAATCTCATTGATGCCTTCCTGGTGAAGCAGCAAGAGGTAAGGATCACATTTTATTAGAGATGCATTGAATGATCTGCAGCATTTGATATCCAGAATGGATATTCTTAAAAAAAAATAAAAAATATAAATAAAATAATATTCCTCTAAATCTATCACATTTAAAGCAGGTATTTTTAAGACCCTTTTTATATAGTCTTACTGCTGGGTAATAGGTTTATCTGTAGTTAATAGCAGAAAGATTTTTAGTGCTTCACTTACCTGTATATTGTTGAAGGTCAGGCCACCTCACCCCAAACCTTTGCATTGATCAGTGAGCCCACTTATCATAGTGATGGGCCAATGGAAATGTACAGGAGGTTGGAAGAATGGTGCTCAGACCTGTAGATTGTGAGATTTGAGGACCCTATTGGTGAGGACTGAAGATATGTTCAGGCTCTTCTAGGATTTACATACATGCTTTTTCCTGGCAGCTCTACCTAAATTTAAAGTTTGACTAGAGTTTTTAAAAATATGAATATGCTCAGTAGCTGTCAATTGTCTTCCACTCATGAGTCACACTTTAGCACTCACAGCTCAGTACTCTACACTTATCTATCTGGCCTTGTGCCATACCTGCATTCACATATACAGAGCCCACATTATCCACATTTTTTCCTAAATTATATATTTTAGAAATTATACAATTTTCTTTCAGCAGGGATAGAGTAAGATGATAAAGGTTTCAATATTGGTAAACATCAGCAATTTTTTACATTTTCACAGCTGAAAATATAAAGGACCTTAAGATCTTCACAGAGAAACTTAAAGAACAGAATGAAAAGATTAAGCTAAATATAAAAAAAATGAAGGTTATGAAAACAGAAAAGGTAGTTAATGTCAAAATTGATCATGAAGACATAGACATTTAGGATCCAGTAGTGAAGAAATGCAAAACAGACTGCCTTATAAGAGCAATAATAAAAAAAAAAAAAAAAAAAAAAAAAAAAAACATAAAAAGTAATTATGTGTCTATTAGTACAAAGATCAGAATTGTTCAGGTGTTTTTGTCATGGCTGTGAAAGATGAAAGATGAAGAAGCCGGGCTAGAAAATTATTGATGCCTTTTAAATTTGATAGTGGCAAAGAATTTTAGCACTGATAACTTGGCTGAAGCTATCTTGTTTTGGACATATTAGAGGAGCTCATTGGAAAAGACAATTATGCTGGAAAAGGTAAGACAAAAAAGACCAGCAATAAGGTGCTGAATATAGTTGCAGACACTAAAGACCCAAATAGAAGACAAATGATTCTGGAGAAACCCCATGTATGTGGTGGCCAGGAGTTGCCTACAACCTGATGCTACTTAATAATAATGTCAATATTTTATAAAGGACTAAAAGACTGCAGCATGATGTTTCAAGATTAAATCTATAAATACTGAAAACATTCTAATTAGTCACATAACTTATCTCCTACCACCATACAAAATATAGATAATTGTTACATAACCCTGGTTCCATTAGTACACAAACATATGTCACGCGAACCCTCAGATAGAAAGAAACTGATTTTACCCATTGCACTGCATTGAATTTTTACTTTACGTTTTCTAGGGAAAAACAGAATCCTCTCAGTATTTTCACAATGAAAACCTAATTGCCCTGGTGTATGATCTTTTTGTTGCCGGAATGGACACAACCACTACCACCTTGAGATGGGCAATCCTGCTAATGATAAAATATCCAGAAATACAAAGTAAGAAATCACATTTTAATTAATTTATTGTGTTATTTCATCGTAATTAAAGCTTACTGTATCATTGGAAAAAAAAAACGAACCCCAACTACCAGTCTTCAACATACTCGAAATGGCACAGTATGGGACCTGGATGGTGGACTTAGGTGAGTAAAACAGTATGTGTGAAAGTGCTCTTGGAAGGAGGGGGATTTTTTTTTTTTGGAGATGGTCTGAAATGTACCTAAATGGAGAACATATACATATCTAAATTTGTCAAAGTAATTATCATTTAATATAGGAATATCTACTCCTTGGCAGAGAAAGTTCAAAATGAGATTGATAGCATTATCGGCACGACTCCACCTCAAGCAGAGCATAGGAAGAAAATACCATATACTGATGCCGTAATTCATGAGATCCAGCGATTTTCTGATATTGTACCAGTTGGGACTCCACATGTAGCTAATCACGATGTCACATTTAGAGGTCATTTCATTCCAAAGGTGACTACATTTTATTTTATTTTGCAACAATCAATAGCTGTTGTTATATTAGTTTTGTACAGGGTCTATCTACAGCAACTCTCAGGCCAAGAGTTTCACATGAAAAAATTTAAAATGTCACAGTAGAAGGCAGCAGAATAAAGACAATGCAGTAAAGAATCTACCTCTACATGTATTAAAAGAAATTATTCGTAAAATTTAGTTGTGAGAAGGTACAATGCAATATGTATGGTGGTCATGCTCCATGGCACAAAGGCTGTGGATTTGGGTTTACTCACGTAAATAAACAATTCTGATTTGTAACTTGAGGAAACCAATCCAAAAATCCTGCGTGCTGTGGCAAAATGTACTACCTTCATGTTTATTGTAAATAAACAAGTTCTTTTCCATTCATGGAAGTCTTCTGTGTTAAATTTTTAAGAAGTTAAAAGTAATGGCTATTTTTGCTATATACCCAGATTTCTTAAAATCTGGTCCTCGTGGGTAGCCTACTCTCGAGATTTGCAGGCATAGCCACAAGTAGGTGATTAGCTGCCCCCAGGGATGGGAGACTTGGCCTATTCCTCCCCAACCACCCCGCCATCCCCCATCCTCCGCACCACTCCCCCCGCCCCGCTATTCATCCTTGCAGCATTCTTTTTCTTTCTTCTTTTTACATTCTTTTGAGTAGTGTAGATTAGTATGTTTTCACTTTCAAAATAGTTCTGTCCCTCTAGAGTTTATCCTTTGATGTGTCCTAGTGGGTGCAGATTAATGTCTTCCATTTTGGCATGGCCTGTGCTAGGACTTCCAGACTTCGGATGGTGTTTGATCATAGAAACAGCTATGTCTTATTTGGTTATGTTGCAAATGATCCAGAGCCACTAGTTGTCTGTGCCTTAATATAATGATTCTGAGGAGCTTGAGTAGAAACTGTACTGTGGTCTTGAATGTACCCTTATTGTACATGTAAAAACGTCAAAAACAATTAAGTGAGAAAAATCAGTTGTAAAAGGCCCATAAAGTTTGCTTCAGAGATTAGGTTACATGATCCTCATAGTCTGCTTGTCATTTCTTAACAATTGCAGTTTAAGAAGAGGGATTGATGCATATTCCAGTATACTGTACTGTATAACACGCTACATGACAAAGGGAGAACATTTTCTCTACAAAAGGCTCAATAGGCATATATAGGCTGCACACGTTGTGATCGGACACAGCGGATTACAGGTCTGGGTAAAGGCCAATTTGATTGGCCCTGTACTATGTGATTGCTGTGACCAATTGCAGTAATTGAGATCACACTTATAAACAAAGTCTGTATGTTGCAATGATCAGCCGTGAGAGGAAAGAGTGTTTCCTACAGTAAATAAAAAAAAAAAAAAAAAAAATCAGTTACTAGAGCAATGCATTGTCACTGTAGTTGCATTGGTCCTGTGGTCCCCGGCGGATCCTTTCTCCAGGGGACATACGACAGAACACCTCTAGATAGACTTTTCCTTGCTTAACACTGGCTCCAGCCTGGAGAAACTTTCAGGGCGCTGGTACCAGGATACTGCTGGACATCTACCCCTATCCACAAGTCTAAAGAGCATATTGACCCTCATTTTACGATTGAGCCAAGTTTTCCTGGCCCTCCCTCTCTTTATCTGCCCATGTTAAGTATCAGGATTGTTCTCTCTTGTCTCCTGGAGCTTTAAAATTTGTCTCTACATGATATTGCTGGTCTTCAGACTCATACCCGCATACATCCCCCTTGTCTGCCGTGGGGGGAGCCTTTAGTTCAGGTCTGTGGCTTCACATTTGGATATTGTACAGCCTGATTATTCCTCCTGAAGAAGCCGTAACCATACCGCAAAACTAGTAGAGAAAAAGTCAATTTCGAGATTTACTTCAACAGATACTTTTCGGGGGAACCCTGAGTATTTGTTTTTTGAATTATAACCTCTTTCAAAAAATTGTTTTAATGTACCCTGTATGTCATTTTTATATGTAATAAATAATTTTTTACATCACTTATATTGTTTGTTATTAGTACCGAGACAGTCCATCATAATTTTTGAACCTGGGAATAGATATACGGTCAGCTTCAGCAACTGTCCTATTTTCCCACCCTCATTCCCTTTTTCACCAGATCAGTGTAAGTCACCAACAATGTTCTTGAAAACTAGTTTGTGATTGCAGCTAGGCTTGAGCACCCAAAGTACATTGCCTATGTGGCCTTTTCCCAAATTTGGATTGACCAGTCAAACTGTGTGTACCGTAGCCCATACACTGTTTTGTCTTTTCATTTTTACATTGCTCTCACACACAGGAAACGACCCGGATCTCCAGCATTCCAACACTACTCCTCCTGCCGTACATTGCTCTAATTATCTTCACTAGAGGTCTCTGAGCAGTGCTGTTGATTAAAGCAGTATGCAGAGTGTGAGAGCAGTGCTTTGACTCTTCACAAGGCATTTTAACCCTTGCTGCAGTACTTAGTATGTAACAATGCAAAAAAGTGTATTTATTACTATATATGCAGCCTGCTTACATAACAATAATAAATATGTGGACATTAACCGCTAGCCAACCAGCCTCCGTCATTATATTGTGGCAGGTTGGCACGGCTGCACAAATCGCTGTAGGTGTACGTCAGCCGTTTTAAGAGTGATAGGGGGCGCACGACGCCAGAGCTGATGCTATTGGCCAGTGGCCACGATGTCTGCTGGTGACCTGTGATCACTCCGTAGAGAGCCAGAACGGGGATCTGTCAATGTAAACAGACAGTTCCCCATTCTGACAGGGGAGTAGAGAAAGATCTGCTGTTCCTAGCGATCAGGAACAGCGGTCTCTCTCCTCCTCCAGTCAGTACACTGCCCCCACAGTTAGAAACGCCTCTCTAGGGAACACTTAACTCCTTGAGCTCCCCCTAGTGTTAACCCCTTCCCTGCCAGAGACATTTATACAGTAATTAGTGGCTATTAATAGCTATGGTCATATACCACAAAAGTGTGCAATCTGTCCACCGCAATGTCGCGGTCCCGCTAAAAATCGCAGATTGCCACCATTACTAGTAAAAAATAAATAAAAATGACATAAATCTATCCCCTATTTTGTAGATGCTATAACTTTTGCGAAAACCGATATATGCTTATTGCAATTTTTTTTACCAAAGATATGTAGAAGAATACATATTGGCCTAAACTGATGAAGAAATTTGTTGGGTTTTTTTTTTTTTTGGATATTTATTATAGCAAAAAGTACAAAATATACTATTTTTTTTCCAAAATTTGCGCTTTTTTTTTTTGTTTTGTTTATAGCGCAAAAAATAAAAAATGCAGAGGTGATCAAATACCACCCAAAGAAAGCTTTATTTGTAGGAAAAAAAAGGACATACATTTTGTTTGGGTACAACATCGCACGACTGCCAATTGTCAGTTAAAGCGACGCAGTGCCGTATCGCAAAACATTTGCAAATCCTTACAGTCCTTAAGTGGTTAACTGAGATTTAATAGATTTTCACTGAAAATGCAGAATTTTGCTTTACTACAATCCCCAGACCATGTTTTAAGGATTTCTCTAAATCATTGTCAGCTGGAAATTTGTTATTTAGAAAATATGTGTAAGTTCAGTTTTTAATTTTTATTTATTTTTTTTTTTTTTTATCTTTGCAGGGCACTTCTGTTTTCCCATGCCTGTACTCTGTACTGAATGATGAAGCCTATTTTGAAAAACCCTTTGAGTTTTATCCAGAGCATTTTCTTGATGCAGAAGGAAATTTTAAAAAGAATGATGCCTTCATTCCATTCTCTATAGGTAAACCTAATCAGATCATGATGATGAGAATTTCAAAGACTGACTGGACAGTATATACAGTAGTTTTTAGTGCTTAAAAAAAGTTCACAAAAAAGTTTGAAGAACGCAGTTACCTAAGCTGGTTAGGTATTTCTTTCTCTCATTGTAGGATCTGTGCACTCTTATGTTCTCATTATGTAACAAAGATATTGTTTGAAATAACTGCTTTTATGAAAAGACCACATTGTCCTGAAATCAATCGTACCACATTATTGGATCGATTTTATGTATGATTGATCATTTTTATGGTAACAATCTGCCCTGATGAAAAATTAATTTAAAATAGACTAAATTGCTCTTTTTATTGTTGTTTTAAACTCTCATAACAATGTGGTGTATTAATTAATCGTAATTTTCCCAATGAGACTTCATTTAACAATAATAATAATAATAATAATAATAATAATAATAATACATTATTTTATATAGCGCCTTTAAAGGTAGCTTCTCAAAGTGCTTTTACACAAGAAAACACAAGGCATACACAGGGTAAAACTAGGGAAGAAAAGGACAATTATGTGAAAACTTGTCTAAAGAAAAAAGTTTTTAGATTTGGATGGGTTTAGAGAAGATGACTCTCTGATGTTCTTTGAAAGTGAATTCCAGAGTTTTGGAGAATAGCAGGAGAAGGCTCCTTATTTATATTCATCATGTGCAAATGTGGAAAAGAAAAGATTGTTATAAGGATATAGAATGTGCTGTTCAAATGTTTTTTACTGATTTAAAATGAAAGTACTGCATTTGGCCACCAGGTGACACAAGGTATGGCAGGAAATGATACTTAGCACCATCTAGTGGCAAAATTGGGTATTTTTTCATTTCAATGCAATGAAAAAACATTCCAAAAGCATGGGAAATAGCCCAATAACATTGTTTCTCTCCCCCTCTTTGCACAGAACAAATGTACATGTGTTTTTTGTTTTGTTTTTTTTATAAATACACCCCTATGTGTGTAGTGTTAGAATGAGGCAAGATGAATGGCACTGAATCATGACTACAACCTGTTGCTGTATAACCCTCAAACCAATGTGAAAGTTTGTTGCAAATGGACTACTGTTTATAATTTATTGTTTGATCATTTATATTTATTATTTTAATTGCTTTTAGTTGATCTTTATTTTTATGTATGCCTACACAGCAACATAGAGATCAACAGGTGCCCATACAAGAGCTAAGCAATACAGTTAAAGTTGATTGTGCTCTAAAGTATACTTGTGTCCTTTTCTAGGCAAAAGAAGTTGTGTTGGTGAAACCTTGGCCAGAATGGAGCTTTTCCTCTTCTTTACATCCTTACTGCAGAACTTCACCTTCCAGGCTCCCCCGGGGGCTGAAATAGACCTTACTCGGGTTCAGGCAGCACTCAGCGAACCAAAGGCTTACCAACTTTGTGCAATACCTCGCAGCTAATTGATTTATTTAATCAAAATAGTATTACATAATCTATGCCAGTTTAGAAACCTCTCATCTAACAAAAATAAGATGATAAGAAAACACAATGGACCTGCAGAAGCATATTTGCCAACTGAATGGTTTATTCATGTTTGTTTCCTTTGTGTTCTTTAACCAGCTCTGGACACTGGAGGTACTACACATGCCCAAAAACTCGTGATCCAAGTTCACAAGCCGTCTTTTAGTATGTCCTGTCCTTCTGTCCCCTCTCTCACTTGCCAGCAATTCCCCATTGTCAAAATGGCAGTTGGCAGTTGCTGTGTATATATACGGAAGCTCAAAATGGATTGTTGACACAGTATTGAAAAACATTGTTCAGATATGAGATGGATACAAGTAACATTTTTGTATTTATTCTGTTTCATTCATTTGCAGATCAAACAGTTGAGCTTCAAACTGCATATGATTTCAGTTGAAGCAACCTGACCAGAAAAAAATACTATTTTACTTACATTTTTTCAAGAAAATGTGTTCCTATTTAAGCCTTAATTAGCCATAATTAAAATGTAAGTGATACTAATTTATTAGCCTAATTAAAATGTAAGTTATATTAATTTAATTAGACCTAATTAAAATGTAAGTAATATAATTTAGGTTAAAAATTTGATTCCTTCTCCTCATAGCTATATGTATGTTGCATAGCGTTTGCAAAAGAGTTCAGCGTAAATCAGCGGCGGCCGGTTCACAAGAGGCACAGGGGCACCGCCCCCCTATTTTCCATGCGGGGCACCAGGCGCATAGATTTCTACAAGGTTTATTTTTTTTGTAGGCACATGATTAGAGTCTGAGGCTCTGATTGGCTTTAAAAAGGTTGGGCTTGGGGCACAGAGCAGGGGGGGGGATTTGTTTGCTGTCCCCCCCAAAAAATGAAGCTCCAGCGGCCAATGGTGTAATGCCCCGTACACACGGTCGGATTTTCCGACGGAAAATGTGTGATAGGACCTTGTTGTCGGAAATTCCGACCGTGTGTGGGCTCCATCACACATTTTCCATCGGATTTTCCGACACACAAAGTTTGAGAGCAGGATATAAAATTTTCCGACAACAAAATCCGTTGTCGGAAATTCTGATCCTGTGTACACAAATCCGACGCACAAAGTGCCACGCATGCTCAGAATAAATAAAGAGATGAAAGCTATTGGCTACTGCCCCGTTTATAGTCCAGACGTACGTGTTTTACGTCGACGCGTTCAGAATGATCGGATTTTCCGACAACTTTGTGTTACCGTGTGTATGGAAGACAAGTTTGAGCCAACATCCGTCGGAAAAAATCCTAGGATTTTGTTGTCGGAATGTCCGATCAATGTCCGACCGTGTGTACGGGGCATAAATCTCTTTATTTTTTAAAATTAGCTTAAATGTGGTCATGTGGGGGGGAGGATTTGTTTGCTGCCCCCCCCCCAAAAAAAAATATGAAGCATCAGCCGCCAATGGTGTAAATCTCTTTATTTTTTAAAAATTAGCTTAAATGTGGTCATGTGATCTCTAAGCTGCCGCTCCCCAATGAGCAGCTTGACAATGGGGCTAAATTCACAGGCCCATGACATCACCTGCTGGCTTCCATTGCCTCCCACATTGTTGGCACTTGCTCCCATTCACTGCAGCAGCAGCTCACTGACACAAGGGAGCCAGTGCTTAGTGACTACATGACAGCATTGAAACTGATAAAAAAGATTAAAAAAACAACAAATTAATTTACAAACAGTATGCAGATTGAGTATGAGGAGGGAGAAGCAACAAATTTCACTGTATGACTTCACTGGCTGATTTATATCAGTCTTCACTTCCACTTTAACTTCTTCTTCCCCTTCTCCCTTTAAATAATATTTTCCTGTTGATTATTTCTGTTTCTAACCATTAAACTTCTTTGTTTTTCTCCATGTTGTTCATTAAACCTTTCAGTGTGTTATAATTAAAAAACAAAAAAAACTTTATTTCATTTGTAAAAACAAAAAAATTTTGCAAAGCTTTGTATGAGAATGATACATTTTATGTTTTATAAGTAACAAATTATAGAATAAATTGTTTACGTTTCATCTTCGGTAACATTATTTTTCATAACACTGATCACATTAGAAAATAGGACTATTTAGTATTGGTAAATTTTTTGGATTACATATTAGAAAATTATTTTTGCAAGACAATATTGTCAAAAAAGTCTCATGTATCCTAAAAAAAGATACATGTGTAGCAAGGTCCCGGGCCCCCAAAAGCCTAATGGTGACCTCCAGAGTTAGGAAAAACTGACATCCTTCTGTGTAGAGTGGGTTACAAGGCATGGTGGGTGTAGATTGATAGGTGCCAGACACTTCTTGAATGCAGATTTATTGTCTCTTGAACAGAACTGTGGGAGAGAGGGTTGGGGCCAGGACACCCTTAAGTAGATGTAATGTTAATTGGCAGACTTCAAGACTTCTATAAGCAGACAGCCATGCAGGGAAAGGCATCCAGCAAGACACCACATCTCCATGAGTAGGACCGCTGTCTCCTATGGCAACAATCTTGTAACAGTTTCTGCCAAAGGTTGCAACAAACTTCTTCACTTCCTATACAATCTCCTATTGTAAATCTTCATTCAACTGAGCTCCCAGTCTTTCACTAGACTTGCGGATCCACTTGCCACTGGATCTCCTGAGCTCTTCCAATCTTCTCACTCAGTATCTTCCTCAAGCGTAACCCCCGCGTCCCTGCCGGGTCTTTAGCTTGCCACTCACAGATTCTCCTCAAGTGTCACCCCGCTGGCTTGCTTGGTCCCTGACTTGGCACACAATAATGCTCTGCAGGCGTCACCCCCACTGGCTGGGTCCCTGGCTTGGCACTTGCTGGAGTTTTCCCAATTCTTCACCGTCCCCGGGCTGGTGAGAATACTGCTCTGGTACTTGCTTCAGCAACTCACAGTGGTCCCTGGTAACAATGTGGATGGTCCCTTAATGGCTACAGCTTCCCCTCTACCCCCAACCACACTGGTTCTCCAGGCCGGCAGAACCATTACTTCTGATTGGACTGCAAGCCCGCAGTCCCAACCCTATGCTGCTCTCTTGCTTCTGGATAGGCCCTTAGACAGCCTAGCAGACAGATGTCCCCAGGATAGGCCTAAGGCTTCCAGCCTAGCAGCCCAGGGCAACACAACACATATCCACCCAGACAGCCATCCAGGTGGCACAGAACCACGATCACCTGACTCCACCCAAATAGGTGCTCCCAGCAGGCCAAAGGATCCAAGTAAATCCCTGCCCATTGGCTGAGACTCCCCCATTCATTTGTAATCTGTCCTTGCAATGCCCTTGTCTTATCTAATGTCACCAGGTACCTGGCCACCTAGCGACAGAAGAGAGAAGTGCAGTAATTCCAGAGTTAGGGCGAAATTAATTTACCTCCTATCAATTGGCCAAGGCAACTACTGCCTGGCAACTAAATTTAACAGCATCCCTGCCTAAACATCAGGGTGCTACACATGTGTTAGTTTTTTATCTTAAATAAGTTATTGCCAAACCAATAGGCCCAAAACAGAAATGTAAACATTAGTCTAGTTCATAAGAGATGTACAGATGTGAAAGCCAGAGTGGTTAACAATTTTCCATTGGCAGGAAGTTTTACCATCTCCCATTGTTTATAGTACATAATTCAAGAGCCCACACATGCATAAGTATAAAGATATACAATAAACAGTGGGGGTTATTTACTAAAGGCAACTCCACTTTGCACTACAAGTGCAAACTACAACTGCAAAGTGCACTTGAAATTGCACTGAAAGTGCACTTGGAAGTGTAGTCACTGTAAATCTGAGGGGTAGTTCTGAAACAAGGGGAAGCTCTGCTGATTGTATCATCCAATCATGTGCAAACCAAAATGCTGTTTTATTTACCTTGCATGTCCCCCTCGGATCTACAGCAAGTGCACTTTCAGTGCAATTCCAAGTGCACTTTGCACTTGTAGTTTGCACTTGTAGTGGAAAGTGGATTTGCCTTTCGTAAATAACCCCCATTGTTCTCAGAATTGATATTAACTTATTGATTCGCTATACAATGTGAAATTTGGACACTAGTTGTCTTGTGCTTTAATGATATAACATAGATCAATGGTCAATATATATTGCAAGATCTGGAAAGTATAATGCCCTGTACACACGATCGGATTTTCCGACAACAAAACTGTGGATTTTTGTTCTAAGGGTGTTGGCTCCAACTTGTCTTGCATACACACAGTCACACAAATGTTGGCCAACAATTACAAACGTGACGTACAAGACGTACGTGATGTCTCCATTACGAACGCTAGTTTTACAAGACCGAGTGCTTCCGGCTCGTACTTGATTCCGAGCATGCGTGGACTTTTGTGCGATGGACTTGTATACACACGATCAGAAAGTCAGACAACAAAAATTTGTTGGTGGAAAATTTAAGAACCTGCTAGCCAACATTTGTTGGTGGAAAGTCCTGACAACAAATGTCCAATGGAGCATACACACGGTCAGACTTACCGCCAACAAACTCACATCCAACATTTCCCGTCGGAAAGCCCGATCGTGTGTACGCGGCATAAGAGTCAATGCAGAGTGCCTTATCTCCTTTATCAAAACTGATATGTAATTTTTTTTTTTTCAAAGTAGAGGAAAGCCGCACCCGGTCTTCAATTAGTGCAATGCAATCTGGTCATCCCACTGACCAATTATAAGAAAAAGTCCAGAGGATCGCTGCACTTAAAATCTCTTTATTGAACCAAAGTTTAAACAAACATTACTAGTAATGTTTGTTTGAACTTCGGTTCAATAAAGAAATTTTAAGTGCAGGGATCCTCTGGACTATATATATATATATATATATATATATATATATATATATATATATATATATAATATATATATATATATATATAATTTTCATTACTGTTGAACTAGTAAAATATTTTTAATACAATAAACTGCATGCTGCTGTCTGTTTTCTGAGACCTTTGTAAAGGTATCCATAAAAAAAATAAATAAATTTTCATGGCCCCTGTTGCTACATCAGCCACATAGGTAGTAAATTTTTTTAAATTAGTCAACTGCCTCATAAATGTGCATTGCCTGAGAGGTTAAAAAGTAGCAACCATTGTGTAGCACTGTAGAGCAGGAGGCAGGAAACATCCTTACACTCACTGGATCAATAATTTTACAAGGATATAAAATATTAATAGCTTATTATATTGTGAAAAAAAAAAAAAAAAAACATCTAGCCCTGAGTCTACTGAGTTGGGTAATTACAGTTCCTATGGAAGATAGGGGCACATTTTTGCAGCTCTAGCCTTAAATATGTCGAGATTAAACCTTTTTTTCCTCTAAATGGAATGTTTTGATAGCTATTTAGTGAACACCTTTTCACTAAACTTACTACAATACAGGTCTACAGGGAGGCAGACTCTCCGCTGTGCTCTACTAAAGTCACACATGTGAGTATAGAAGCTTTGCCCAGCATAGGCTAAATTATTTGAGCCTTGAATTCCCAAACTCCTTTGAGATCATTTCTATCCCAAGCAACACTGATGTTTAAGAGGATATTCTAAAACCCACTAAAACATGTTTGCTTGTTACCCTACATTTTTAAGATAAAAGTGATATTACAAGCCGCGATGCGATCATGGTTATGAGAGCCGGAACGGGGATCTGTCAGTGTAAATAGACAGATCCCCATTCTGACAGGGGAGTTAGAAAGAGATCCGCTGTTCCTAGTGATTAGGAACAGTGATCTCTCTCCTCCTCCAGTCAGCCCATCCCCCATACAGTTAGGAACACTCCCAGGGAACACACTTAACTCCTTGATCGCCCCTTGTTAACCCCTTCCCTGCCAGTGACATTTATACAGTAATCAGTGGCTATTTTTAGCTCTGATCACTGTATAAATGTCAATGGTCCCAAAAAAGTGTCAAAAGTGTCCGATCTGTCCGCCGCAATGTCGTAGTCCTGCTAAAAATAGCAGATCACTGCCATTACTAGTAAAAAATAATAATAAAAATGCCATAAATATGGGTATTAAAGTTTGCAGCTCCATTGGCATCCATTGATTTGTATGGCACTGTGCTCCTTTAAGGACTACAGTTTCTAAAATGCATTGTACCCAAATAGCAAGTTCCTCCTTCCATTGGTTGGCTCAAACACTGCTGTTGGGGGGGGGCAGGAGGGAAGTGAGGGTGGAAAAGCACACAGCCCACTCCTGAAGCCAATCTGTATCTGCTCACACAGTGGTGGGAAGGGGGGGGGGGGTGAGCTGGGTTAATTCAGTACACAGAGTAGCTCCAGCAGCAGCTAGCAGCAGGGAATATAAGAACACAATCCACTGCTGCAGTGGAGAGAATATGAGGAAGATCACACAGCCAATGACACCTGGCTACACTAGCATTGAGTTTACAACCATGGAAATGTATATTGTGATTTTTGGATAGCCATAATAATGTTTGTATGTTTGTAATTTATTATAGACTACTGTATATATGGTTGGTTGTAAACAGTTAGCAGTGTAACTCAGGTTATTGGGATATTATCTGTTTATTTGATTAATACATTGTTAGAATTAACTATCGACTGAGACTGGATTTTATGTGGCATTATATAGTACGTGAGGGGTTATTGTATTTGGGGATATATATATATATATATATATATATATATATATATATATTGTATGCCATAGTGGCTTTTTGAATAATATATACCTCTGTACCACCATATAGTGGGCACTACAAGTGTTAGAGGCTTGTAAAGTGATGACCCAGTGTGTCCCTGAATGCTCCGGTGGCCTTGCTTTTGGGGATTTACATGGCTCCGGGAGTGATGCTCTTCCTCCGGGAGGTATTGGACTGATAGTTACTCCTGGATACCAACATGCATCTTGGGTAAGTAATTACAAAATGATAATGAGAATATTATATGTTTATTTGTATTTATATCTTCTATATTTTTATGCTCTGTTGCTGTACAAATTTACTGTTCTACATTTTGATTTACAGATTCTGGTATGTATACGAATCTCCTCATAATGGTGCTTTGGCTGCAAAACGCATAGAGGTGCTCGGTGACCCTTCTTTACTCCTACCTCTTTGCAGAGGATCTTTTTTAATAATAGGTGTTTTATGTACAATTTCTTTTTTATATTATGTAAAAATAAAATGTTACTTATTGATATATATGTTTATGATTTATTTATTATCTGGTGCCTTAAAAACCAAAGTGCTTAGGTGTTTTGAGATTTTAACTAATAGGGTGTGGCATCTTTAATATCACCCATGATTTGTATATAACTTTTGGATTTTGCTCAAGAAGCCCCTTCATGTGCCCTACTATTGTATAGGCTTCACTCCAAATTGAACTAACAGTCCATCCAGTGCATCTTGTGCAGTGTGCACCCCTACCAAACCCTTTTGATTTAGAGTTGCATCGTTTATAAGTTTGAAAAAAGAAATTCTATTCAGAAGCCCCTTTAGTTCAACCTGTGTGTGTGTATGTATTTTAATCTCTAACAATTCCTATGGCCCTGTAAACAGAGGTTATTTTATTAAAAAAGCTATAATAATTTAGGGTCAGTTTTATTTTTAGTTTACAAATCAAACTTTGTTTACTACTTTTTGTAATTTTTCTTTCCCAAGACGATAAATTCCAGAGCACTGTATTTTCTGAAGAGAGATAACATAATTATCTCCTTTCAAAGAGGATCTTTCTCAGATTCATTCAGATACAGGAGAGAGGAGTCACTTTATTAACTTCTTTAGTAGTATGTAAATTTCTGCTTTAGCTATTGAGCTTTGTAGACCACAAGCTTTTTTTGCAACAAAACAGATACAGGAGAAAATTGTGAGAAACTGCCTAAGAATCCATTTGCTGGTTCCAGAGGAGAATACAGAGTATTAATTTGCAAATATTTATTATTTTTACAAAACTAAAAAAAAATTTGTTTTTTTATTTTAACCTTTACATTTTTCATAACCGTTAAATGAAGAAAATGTGTTAAAATGACCAGATCTTCCTATTTGGTCATTCATTTTACGTAGTCTATCAAATGACATATAATATAATTTAGGATAAGGAGGTTATTTTAAAATTTTTCCATTTTGGGTCAGAATTTTGTTAATATTTTTTAGGCTTAACATGTTATATGTATTTTGTCACCTCATTTTGTTATCTTCGTTGCATAAAATATTTTTTTACTTAATAAACGTTCCCAGAGCACTATGGGGTTAATTTACTAGAAATGGAGAGTGTAAAATCTGGTGCTGCTCTGCTTAGAAACCACTCAGCTTCCAGGTTTTTCTGTCAAAGCTTAATTGAACAATCTGAGTTAGAAGCTGGTTGGCTACTTTGCACAGCTGCACCAGATTTTGCACTCTCCAGTTTTAGTAAATCAACCAAGGGAATGACTCTTTATTGAAAATCACACGGAATAATTAGTACACCAGGTTAGGTGAGGCTGGTCACATTATCGTATGCAAAAGCAACTGTATACAGAAATATAAATAACATGACTAAGGGACAACCAACATAAACTATATGCTAAGAAACTAATAGCTGACAGTGATATAACTAACTTGAGCTAATTAACTAGTCACTTAAACCAGCCTAGGTGGAGACAGAAAATTGGTCTTAATTAACAATGGTACTGACCTACTTTCAATAAACACGCTATAGCAGGCGTCCCCAGACAGGTGGCCTGAGCTGATGACATCAACATCTGCTATGAGTTTCTCAGTCTGATAAAGTAGAATTCGTTCATATTCATATATTTCTTAAAGGATATTGTAGATAAATATTTCTGTTCCAAGAAGTAATCCAAACCCCTCTCTCAACATCCATTAAATAATAGTCCACCACTTCCTCAGTCACCCTGTGCCCCTAATAGACACAGGGTAACTTACACATAAGAGGGGCCTGGTAAGCTGAAACAGGAGTTTCCCAACCTCTCTAAGGTAAGCTGAGTTCCACAAGCCCCCCACTCAAAGTGAATCCGTCACATTCTCCTAGGAGTAGGTGGGATTAGGGTAGGTGTCTGCTTGCTTCATTAAGAGGTAATATGAGTTTATTTGCAATGCACACATTGTGCAGGTAAAGACAGGCTTTGATATGCATGTTACAACTACTATATATGTCTTAGGCTAAAGCCTTTTAATTACATCATACACAAATGTAAAGATGAGTCAGAAGCATTTTAGCTAATGATTATGTTCCGCAACATTAAACAGGAGAAACAGTTTCCTTTCTGGCTCTGGTGAAGTGAGTTTTTTGCTAACAAAGGTGAAGGGAGTTTCCTGGTTTTCTTTTTGAAAGGTGTGAAGGGTGTTTCCTGGTTTAAGAGAAGGTTGACTGAGTTTATTTCAGAAAGTGATGGTAATGTAGTGTAGCCTTATTCTTCATTAGTTAGTAATGTAGCAAAATTAATTCTTAGAAGAATCAACCTACACTACAAGGTGAAAGGTTTGTGGGCACCTGATCAATACACCTATATGTACTTGTTGGACATCCTACTCCAAAGCCACTTAACCACTTGCCTACTGGGCACTTTTACCCCGTTCCTGCCCTGGCCAATTTTCAGCTTTCAGAGCTGTAATGCCCCGTACACACGGTCGGATTTTCCGACGGAAAATGTGTGATAGGACCTTGTTGTCGGAAATTCCGACAGTGTGTAGGCTCCATCACACATTTTCCATCAGATTTTCCGACACACAAAGTTTGAGAGCAGGATATAAAATTTTCCGACAACAAAATCCGTTGTCGGAAATTCCGATCGTATGTACACAAATCCGACGGACAAAGTGCCACGCATGCTCAGAATAAATAAAGAGATGAAAGCTATTGGCTACTGCCCCGTTTATAGTCCCGACGTACGTGTTTTACGTCACCACGTTTAGAATGATCGGATTTTCCGACAACTTTGTGTGACCGTGTGTATGCAAGACAAGTTTGAGCCAACATCCGTCGGAAAAAATCCTAGGATTTTGTTGTCGGAATGTCCGAACAAAGTCTGACCGTGTGTACGGGGCATAACACTTTGAATGACAATTGCGCGGTCATGCTACACTGTACCCAAACTACATTTTTATTCTTTTTTTCACAATATTTTTATTTTTTTTATTTTTTGCTAAACAAACGAAAAAAAGACCAAAAACCTGGGAAAAAAAAAACGTTTTTCATAGTTTGTTATAAAATTTGCAAACAGGTAATTTTTCTCCTTCACTGATGTGCGCTGATGAGGCTGCACTGATAGGCTGCACTGGTGGGCACAGATAAAGAGCCACTGATGAGGTGGCATTGATGGACATTGATAGGTGGCACTGAAGTTGCAATGATAGGTGACACTGAGAGGCAGCACTGATAGGCACTGGTAGGCAGCACTGATGGTCACCACTGATAGGTGACACTGATGAGGAGGCACTGGGGGGTATTGATTGGCAGCACTGGAGGGCACTGATAGGTGACACTGATGAGGAGGCACTGATGGGCACTGATTGGCAGCACTGGCGAGTACTGATTGGCAGCACTAGTGGGCACTGTTGGGACTGCACTGATAATCAGGACACTGAAAATCAGCTCCCTGATTATCAGTGTAGATGTCACTTTCACACAAGCCAGTTATCATCTCTCCTCTCCTCACGCTGACCTGCATCCTAAGGACGCAGCAATCACAGAGAGCACCGCCCGCATGTCGCAGAGGTCAAATGGGCAGCGCGATCATGACAAGACTTCCATGGATGCCCTCCTGGCAAAGTAAGTCTGTGATGTAGCCATCTTTCAGCTATAGCACGGGCAGGAAGTGGTTAATATGCCCTCTCCCTCTTTGTGACTATAACAGCCTCCACTTTTCTAAAAGGGCTTTAGACAGGTCAAGGTTGGGCCTACTTATGTGGGCCACTTAAGCTGTTACTCTTTTAAATTCTTCCAAGAAGGAGATTGAGTTCACTTCCTTCCTGGCAGGATCCCCTTACATAGTGCGGGAGGGGCTAGTGGTAGATAAGAGAGAGCCTAGGGCATGGGAAGGGTTGCCATGCAGAGAATAGTCTCATAAGGACTGCACCATTTCTGGGTTCCCCTTGGAGGGGGTTCTCCTTAGCTGGGCCTGACTACACATTACTGTTTTAGAGAGACTCACAACAGTGAATCTATTCTTGCAGCTGAACTGTGTTGGGGTCTGAGATCAAGTTGCTGTAATGCTGAGTTGAATCTTCATTAAAGAAGAAGTTTATCTTCATGTGGCCTCTGTATGAGTTCCCCAGGTAATGCAGTAGATGTGATGAGAGAGTTATAGTTTCAATGATGTGAAATGGCTGGCAAGCCCCGGGGAGAAGCTGGGCCACCTTTCTGATACTTCTTAAAGTGAGGGGGTACAGCTTCGCAACCAGGATGGTGAGCTGAGGATCCAATCCACTCTTCGAGAGAGAGAGTAAGTGGAATCTACAGGGTAAAGTCTCCCATACCCTCAAGGTCAGTGTGTCTGAACTTTAACTTAGTAGGGGGTGCTACGGCTGCCTTCTATGGCCACGATTGAGGCAGACCACCACCTGCCTGCAAGGCTTTCCATAAGATTTTGGAGTGTCTGTTGACATCTGTCCCAATTTTGCAAAAACAGCATTTGTGATGTACTGATGTTGGAAGAGTAGACCTTGCTCATAATTGGCATTCCAATTGATTCCAAAAATGTGAAGTAGGGTTGAGGTCAGGGGTTCATGCAGTACACTAAAGTTCCTCCACATCAAACTTGTCACACTGTGGCTTTATGGAATTGGCTTTGAATACAGGTGCTGGAACAGAAAAATACCTTCCCCAAACAGCTGACATCAGGCTGGAAGTCCACAATTGTTTAAGACATCTTTGTATGCTGCAGCATTAACAGTCACTTCACTGGAAGCACCTCAACGTAGTCATTTGGAAGGATGTCATGTCACGACTCACGTTTGGTCATAAGTGTTATAGTTAGATGTCTAAAATCTTTTGACCATATAGTTTACATGTTCCATGAAATCTGCAATTTTCTGTCAACAAAAGCACATAAGAAAAACAATATCCTATAGAAAACCCAAATACACGTGCTACACGTCTTGATTATAGGAACACACAAAGACAACAGAAAGAGGTAAAAGAGATCACATAGATTGTTCTGCACAGTTTATTATAGCGCTTGTTGCAGAGCAGCCAGCATGCAAACAGAATAGTCAGCAGAATTGTTTACTGTCTGTGTTATAGAAGATAAAAGTAGGAAAAGGTGAGGTATATTCGGGAGCAAATAGAGCATAATTATAGATTAGACTCTGGTCAACCATGCCTTGTTGCTAGTGACAGAAAAGAAAAAAAAAAACAAGGAAGAAATGATCAATAAATTATAATTAATACTGTACACCAAGCAAACAGCTAATTGCACAGATGAAACAAATACAAGATGTGACAGTTCAATTCCCAGAATGGACTGTAAAATAGGAAAAAGGTTTGCTTTCACTAGCGATTGTTGTCACTTTTGAAGGTGTAGTCCCCCTGTGAAGTGATGCATTTCTAGACAACTGCCAGAACCATTCCTGGAACTGGTTTTCCTGAATGCTGCACAGTACCTTTGTTGTGGCACACTGGATGTCTGGAATACCATCAAACCTGTGTCCTATTAAGGCATTTTTTTATTTTGGAAACTGCCAAAAAACACAGGGTGCTAAGTCAGGGGAATAAGGTGGTTGGTCAAGTTTTGGAATTCATTTCTGTGCCAGGAACTGGAACACTTAAAGTGGTTGTTAAGCCACTCTAATCTGTATACACCATCAACACTGCCTCCTATTGTAGTATCCCCCTCTGTGTGTGAGTTATAAAAATAAATGCTGCAAATACCTAATTTCACTGCTGAGATTGCGATCACATGACCAACCAGCTTTCTCCTTTCCTCCTCTGAGAGAAGCAGTGGGCGGGGCTGAGATTCCTCTGCTGATGTCAGTCTGGAAGGGAGGAGGGTGGGAGGAGGAGAGGATGAGAGAGCTGGCTGGTCATGTGATCTCAATCTCGGCTCTTAAATGAGGCATTTACAGCATTTATATAAATAAAATAAATCATTCACATAGGGGGACACTGAAATAGGAGGCAGTGCTGATGGTTTGTACAGGTTAGTGTTATGAGAGCAGCAGGAGGGGGAGGGGCGGCTCACACACAGACAGAGAGGGGAGGGGGAGGAAGAGAGCAGATAGTAAGCTGCTAAGGAGAGAGGCACGTAAACTGACCACGGTGTCTGGTCTCATTAGCCATGATACACCGTGGTCAGTTTAAAGAGGGGTGGGGAGAAACTGATAGGATCAGCCAGGTTTTTTAGGTGTTACAGAGGTCCAAATTACACAGGACTAGTGGAGTTAAAAAACGTTTTAACGCTTCATGTGCAGGAGCATTCTTGTGGTCTAGATTTCATTTTTATCACCTCTGAACAGATCACCGTAACCTTTTCATTTTTCACATTTGTATCCATCCTTTTTTGGCTGCCCACTTCTTGCATCATCGTAGATATCTTACTGCTCCTCCTTAACTGCCTATGCCATTCAAAAACACTTGATTTCTTCATGGAACGTTCCCCATAAGCCTGTTGTAACAGAGATAAAGTTTCATTTGCAATTTTGCCAATTTTCATGCAAAATTTGATGTTAATCCGCAGCTCCAGACTCGTGTCACTTATTTTCCGCCAACAGCACAACACACACACGTGTTATTTCTTCTACTGTACTACGCCGCAAAGGCTGAGTCAACTGGTCTGCGTCCCAGGTAAGTACACGTTAGAATGTTCAGAATATGCTCAAGTGTGAATTTCTGTGTGACTCACCACCATAGGGCTACCATAACGCATTCCGGGAAATAAATTGTCACATATTGTATATTGGAGCTGTTTTATTTGCTAGAGGATTGGTATTTCTGTCGATACAGCCCTAAGGTTTGTACAGCTCTGTTATACAGTACAACTCTGTCTGACAGGGGAGTGCACCAGCATTTTTCTATTGCAGCTGCAGTCTGACATGCAGATGACACTAAGCTATGCAGTGGAATAATGTCCTTATAAGATGTCTCCAACTTACAAGCCAACCTCAATGCGACCTCAATGCACTGTTTAATTGGGCAACTATGTGGCAAATTAGGTTTAATGTTGATAAATATAAAGTTATGCACTTGGGGGCTAAGAATATGCATGCATCATACATACTAAGGGGACTACAACTGGGGGAATTAATGGTGGAGAAGGATCTGGGGGTTTTGGTACATCATAAGCTTAATAATAACATGCAATGCCAAGCTGCGGTTTCCAAAGTCCTTTCTTGTATTAGGAGAGGCATGGACTCCAGAGAGAGAGATATATAATTTTGCCCTTGTACAAATCATTAGTAAGACCTCATCTGGAATATGCAGTTCAGTTTTGGGCACCAGTTCTCAAAAAGGATATGGGGGAACTAGTGAAAGTGCAGAGAAGGGCAACCAAACTGATAAGAGGCATGGAGGAGCCCAGCAATGAGGAAAGATTAGAGGAACTGAATGTATTCTCTCTTGAGAAGAGGATATTAGGGGGGATATAATCAACAACATGTACAAATACATAAGTGGTCCATATAGTGAACTTGGTGTTGAGTTATTCACTTTAAGGTCATCAGAGAGGACAAGGGGGAACTCTTTACATCTAGAGGAAAAAAGATTTCATCTCCAAATACGGAAAGGTTTCTTCACAGTAAGAGCTGTGAAAATGTGGAATAGACTCTCTCCAGAGGTGGTTCTGGCCAGCTCAGAAGATTGCTTTAAAAAAGACCTGGATTATTTCCTAAATGCACAGACTATAAATGGGTACTAAAATTTATAGGTAAAGTTGATCCAGGGAAAATCTGATTGCCTCTCGAGGGATCAGGAAGGAATTTTTTCCCCTGCTGTAGCAAATTGGATCATGCTTTGCTGGGGTTTTTCACCTTCCTCTGTATCAACAGTGGGTATAGGTTTGTGTATATGAGATTGTATGATTTTTTTTTTTGTTATTGGTTAAACTAGATGGACTTGTGTCTTTTTTCAACCACTATGTAACTATGACTTAAGGGATCCCTCCACACCCTACCTTGTAACTGGTCAATGAATAGAAAAGCAACAGACTAATGAGCTAATCTCTCTGTCTATCTGCTGTCTCTTCCTATCAGCACAGTGCCTTGAACTGCCGCACACCTGACTGGTTCCTTGTGCTGCTTCTCCCTCCCCCTTACTGATTGCTGTACAGACTGTACAGGGACTGATACAAAGTCTAATTCAGATTCTTATGCGGCTTGCATTAAGAAAAATATACATTTAATAACGTGCTGATGATTACAGAGCTCATTTAAAGGGTTACTAAACCCTCTTTTTTTTTTTTAAATAACAAACATATCATACTTACCTCCACTGTGCAGTTTGTTTTGCACAGAGTGGCCCTGAACCTCATCTTCTGGGGTCCCCCGGTGGCGCTCGCGGCTCCTCTTGGCATCTGTGAACCGCCTAGGAGAAACGCTCTTACGAGGGGGTTACCGCATGGGCACGCTCCAGAGTCCAGCAATTGCGTCCATAGAAACAGAATGCCGGACTCGCCCCCCCCCGGTGTCCGCGTCATTGGATTTGATTGACAGCAGCAGGAGCCAACGAAAAGCTGAGAACCCCGAGCAGAGAGCTAGAGCTCGTCTCCGCCATGGGAACGAATGAGCTCAGGTGAATAAAACTTGGGGTCTGTTCAGTGTCAGAAGTTTTTTTACCTTATTGCATAGGATGCATCAAGGTGAAAAAACACAAGGGTTTACAATCCCTTTAAGTTGTGCCTTTTGTATCTGCTTGGAGTTCAGTTTCAGATGTAAAATAACATGACTCAACGAGTTGTTTGGTTTTAAAGTCATTATTACAAACACATCTGCAAAAGAAAGTCATTTTATAGGATAGTCCTTACCCAATCACCCAGTTGTAAAACATGGCAAGAGACGTTAAGATAAAGGACAGATAATGTCATTTATTTTTCCTAAATCAAGCAAGTCTCTCTACAGGAAATAAATGATTGAACTTACATAAAAAAATTCTTTGTGAATCATGCATGCACATTAAAGTGATTGTAAACCCACTTTGAGGAAAAAAAACTAACACCTGCAAGACAAAGGCATAATGAGCTGGTATGTATAGCATACTAGCTCATCATGTAATACTCACCTGAGATCGAAGCCCTCGCTGCGGTGCTCGTACACCGCTCCGGCGGCCGACAATCACTCCCGGGGGTTACTTCTGGGTATCGCGGCTCCGGCGCCATGATTGGCAGGAGCCGCGATGACGTTACTCCCATGCATGTGTGCGGTAAAGGCACACTCACTGAAGCAACGGTACATACGTGCCATTGCTTCAGTTTGTGTCAGTGCTCATGTGCCGATGACGTTGGCACATGTAAATACGGGGGATATCTCCTAAACCGTGCAGGTTTAGGAGATATCCTGGGTAGCTACAGGTAAGCCTTATTATAGGCTTACCTGTAGCACAAAGTGGTCTGTAAGGGTTTAAACCACTTTAAAATATGCTTAACACGAAAACCAAACTGGGAATAGTGCCTTTCTAAATTTCTTTCCCATATTTTGTATACTGCCATAGTAATAATAATGGCACGTTTAATTTTCTAAGCACCCCAGAACATGATGTAACTATAATAGGGGAAAGGTGAGACGCTCTTAGTCACTGGAGGAAAGGTAAAATTAGAAGCAATGCAATAATGTGAGTCACAAACCATGCTTATAGACTAAAGGTGAAGAAAGAAAACTCTAATTTACATAGAACTATGGAATGTTTTTATTTATTTATGATAGATATATACGGTATCTCACAAAAGTGAGTACACCCCTCACATTTTTGTATTTTTATATTTTTATATTTTATTGTATCAACAACACTGTGACAACACTGAATAAATGATACTTTGCTACAATGTAAAGTAGGAAATTTACAGCTTGTATAACAGTGTAAATTTGCTGTCCCCTCAAAATAACTCAACATACAGCCATTAATGTCTAAACCGTTGGCAACAAAAGTGAGTACACCCCTAAGTAAAAATCCAAATTGGGCCCAAAGTGTCAATATTTTGTGTGGCCACCATAATTTCCCAGCACTGTCTTAACCCTCTTGGGCATGGAGTTCACCAGAGCTTTACAGGTTGTCACTGGAGTCCTCTTCCACTCCTTCATGACGACATTACAGAGCTGGTGGATGTTAGAGACCTTGCGCTCCTCCAACTTCCATTTGAGGATGCCCCACAGATGCTCAATATGGTTTAGGTCTGGAGACATGCTTGGCCAGTCCATGACCATTACCCTCAGCTTCTTTAGGAAGGCAGTGGTCGTCTTGGAGGTGTCTTTGGGGTCATTATCATGTTGGAATACTGCTCTGCTTCAGTATGACACGTGTTGGCATTTATGGTTCCTTCAATGAACTGTATCTCCCCAGTGCCGGCAGAACTCATGCAGCCCCAGACCATGACACTCCCACCACCATGCTTGACCGTAGGCAAGACACACTTGTCTTTATACTCCTCACCTGGTTGCCGCCACACATGCTTGACACCATCTCAACCAAATAAATTTATCTTGGTCTCATCAGACCACAGGGCATGGTTCAAGTAATCCATGTCCTTAGTCTGCTTGTCATTAGCAAACTGTTTGTGGGCTTTCTTGTGCATCATCTTCTGGGATGACAGCCATGCAGACCAATTTAATGCAGTGTGCGGTGTATGGTCTGAGCACTGACAGGCTGACCCCCCATCCGTTCAACCTCTGCAGCAATGCTGGCCACACTCATATGCCCCAAAGACAACCTCTGGATATGATGCTGAGCATGTGCACTCAACCCCTTTGGTCGACCATTGCGAGACCTGTTCTGAATGGAATCTGTCCTGTTATACCACTTGGCCACTGTGCTGCAGCTCAGTTTCAGGGTCTTGGCAATCCTCTTATAGCCTAGTCCATCTTTATGTAGAGCAACAATTCTTTTTTTCAGATCCTCAGAGAGTTCTTTGCCATGAGGTGCCATGTTGAACTTCCAGTGACCAGTATGAGTGAGAGCGATAACACCAAATTTAACACACCTGCTCCCTATTCACACCTGACACCTTGTAACACTAATGAGGCACATGACACCGGGGAGGTAAAATGGCTAATTGGGCCCAATTTGGAGCACTTAGGGGTGTACTCATTTTTGTTGCCAGCAGTTTAGGCATTATTGGCTGTGTGTTGAGTTATTTTTTTTTTTTTTTCAATCAATAAATTTTTATTGAGTATTTCAAGAAATGGGTACAGAAAGGAAAAAGGGGGAAATGGGTAAATGGAGGAAAATGGGTTATACAACTTAAATCAATAAATAAGGGGTAGTAAGTGATATACATCTCATAGTGATATACAATCAGAAGATATAATTGTACAAAAGGATAAATAGGTACAGTATTGGACCTACTGGTTCTGTTAATGGTATAATCACCTCTAATATCATTTAAGTCACAGCTTATAAGGCCATATAGACCAGGATTTGTCAAAGGTCACACTCTGTAAAGAATTTAGTGCAATGAGGCGTTCAAAGGTATAGTTTCTGTTGACAGCTTTGACTATATCTGTCACATTCAAGGCCGTAGTGGATTTCCAATTACAGAGAATCATTAATCTCGTCTCTAGTAATATGTGTGTCACTACAGGTCTGAAGTCTTTATGAATTTTGTCAATGTTTAAATGTAAGATTGCTAATGCAGGGTCTGGGGGTGTAAGCATTCCCGTTATGGAGGAAATTAGTCTAAATATTTGATTCCACGTACTTTTAATTGTGGGGCAATGCCATAACATGTGTAGTAAAGAACCCGTGTGTCCACAAGCTCTCCAGCAAAGAGGCGATGTGCCGGGAAAGAATTTTGCCACCCTGTAAGGTGTATAATGCCATCTATTGGCTAGTTTTATTGCTAGTTCCCAGTGCTTAACGCAATGAGAAGCTTTATGTATCCCTGTAAAGGCCTGTCGCCATTGTTCTAGTGAAAACTGTTTGCCCAGGTCACTCTCCCATTTGGTCATCGCTGTAGTTTTGATGAACGTATTTTTATCTCTTATTTGGTGGTAGAAAAACGATATACCTTTGGTGTTGTTGTTGGCGTGTGAGTAAAATTGCCATATTGCTTTTGGTACGTGGATAGATGGACTGGAGTGGGAATTAAGAAAACGCGTAATCCTTGTATATAGATGTTTCTCATTATTGGTGAGGTTGTATTGGGACTTGACCTGGTCAAATGTTTTCAATTGATTTCCGTCGTAAAGGTCTAGGATGTTATTTACCCTTTTGGTCATCAAAGAAGTAACTGTCAGTGATGGTATTTTTGTTTCTAGTAGGGTTATAGGTATAGTATATGGTAATGCTTGGTTATCTTTATGTTTTTGTTTGAGAAGGAATCTCCATGCTTTCAGTGAGATCTGTATAGGGGGAGTAAAAGCAGATAATTTCCATGGTAACCAACCATCACTCAACAAAAATAGGGTTAAATCTTTTATTGGGGCTAAAGCTTTTTCAATATCTACCCATAACGGTGGATCTTCAGTTTTGAACCATAATTTAGTCTGATCTAGTCTGACTGCCCAGTAGTAGTCACATAGGTCCACTAGGCCTGCCCCTCCTATTTTTTTGTGGAGTGTGAGGTTGTTTCTGGAGCATCTGGCTTTTTTACTATTCCATATGTATTTCCAGCTTATTTTCGAGATTGTACGGATATAGTGGATAGGTATATTGATTGGTAAGGAACGAAATATGTAAAGTATTTGAGGTAGCAGCATCATCTTATATGCTGTGATTCTACCAAACCAAGATATTTCTTTGTTAGACATTTGTTTGATTTGGGCTTCCAGTGTGGTCATCAGTGTTTGCATATTTGCTTTAACCAATGTGGAGGTTTTATTAGTGAGTGTGATACCCAGGTATTTTATATTATTAGAGCTCCACGTATAGGGCAGTATTGTTTGGAGCTTTGTACGTTCGTGTGGTAGGACACCCAGGTCTAGAATTAAAGATTTATTAAAGTTGACTTTATAGTACGATATTTCTCCAAATGTGTTAAGGATTGTATGGGCTTGCGATAATGATGTGGTAGGATTTGTCAGGAGAAGGATTACATCGTCAGCAAAGAGGTTTATGGTATGCATACTGGAGCCAAACTGGAAGCCTGAAATCAGGGGATGAGATCTTATAGTTTCAGCTAGGGGTTCTATCATTAAGTTAAAGACTGTTGGAGACAGGGGGCACCCCTGTCTTGTACCATTGGTAATATGGAATGTTTTAGATAAGAACCCAGAGGAGTAAACCTGTGCCGACGGTTGTGAGTATAAAGCCATAATGGCTTGCAGTATTGGGCCTTGGAACCCAAATTTGGTAAGTGTCATTCTCATATATGTCCAGTGGACTCTGTCGAACGCCTTCTCTGCGTCGATAGATAACAGCAGAGAAGGCGTTCGAGTTTTTTCAGCAAAATTCATCACATTTACAATTCTCCTGGTGGCGTCTGAAGTTTGTCTCCCCTTCACAAAGCCCATCTGGTCGCGTTTGATAATGCGAGGCATTATATCTGTCAATCTTTTGGCTAACAATTTGGCATAAATTTTGATATCTGAATTCAAGAGAGAAATAGGCCTGAAATTAGTTGGTGTAATAGGATCTTTACCAGGTTTTGGTATTGTAACTATATAAGCTTTTAACATGTCGTGAGGAAGGTGTGCGGACTCAGCAGCCTTGTTGAATATGATAGACAAATGTGGTGATAAAGTGTTTGCAAAAGTTTTAAAATATTCATTAGAGAAGCCATCGGGTCCTGGAGACTTCCCGTCTGGAAGAGTGTTTATGATCTGTGTTATTTCCCTTTCTGTGATTGGTAAGTTTAATGATTCTAGTTGGTGTGTAGAAAGAGTGGGGAGATTGACGTTTTTTAGGAACATCTCAATCTGTTCTATTGTTGGTTGATGTGTGTTGGGATCTGAGTGTAAATTATAGAGTGAGCCATAGTATTCCGCAAATTGGTCGGCTATTTCTTGAGGGTTTGTTATTTTGTGTGATTGAGTAGGGTGCTGTAGGAAAGCAATTCTCGTTCTGGTTCGAGCCGCCTTCAATCTATTTGCTAGATACTTCCCTGCTCTATTAGCATTGGCATAATAGTTTAATTGAAGGCGTCTGAGATGTATGTCGTATTGTTGAGATAGAATATGTCTAAGTTGTTCTCTAAGGGAATGTAATTTGTTGGTAAGTGGTAGTGTAGGGGTTTTTTTGTGTTGAGAGGAGACATCGTGGATGCCAAACATGATAGTGCGTAGCTGCTGAGCCTTTTTTCTTTTTTCTCTGGCCCCTATTTGTATCAATACTCCTCTCATGAAGGCCTTATGTGCATTCCAAAGAATGTATGGGTCAGTAACTGACCCCACATTCTCAGCAAAAAAGAATTGCAATTTCTGCGATATTAGTGATTGAAGATGTGGGTCATGTAAAATGCGTGTATTACAGCGCCAGATGGGGGGTGAAGGAGAGATTCCCCTCTCCGCCACAGACATAGAAATAGCTGAATGGTCTGACCACGTGATATCATGTATAGTAGTTTTTTCAACATTTTGTAGCAGCCATTTATCCGTTAGGAATAAGTCAATGCGAGAGTATGAGCGGTGTCTGTTGGAGAAAAAGGTGTATTCCTTTTCGTTACCGTGTTGACATCTCCACGTATCAAATAGTTCCTCCTTATGTAGTAGTGGTTGGAGGGACAGAGATCCCTTACCTGAAGATGTATCAATGAGTGGATCTGGTGTCATATTAAAGTCTCCACAGATCAAGAGATTACCATGTCGTAGAGCTTTTGCTTTTTGGGTCACTTTGTTGATGAATCTGATCTGGTGCTTGTTTGGAGCGTACAATGACACTATGGTATAGGGATTAGAATTAATGTTCCCTGTGGCAATGATGTATCTTCCTGCTTCGTCAATAATGATATCTTTGGGCTCGAAAGAAACGGAATTTTTGAAGGCTAAAAGAACTCCTCCAGTTTTGCGATGCGGCGTACATGCCACATAGATAAATGGGTAGTCCCTATGAGTGCATTGGGGAGCGTTGTCTAATTGAAAGTGCGTTTCTTGGACGCTTAGTATGTCCGCTTTATGTTTATGCGCTTCTTTCCACAAGCTGAAGCGTTTAGCCGGGTGATTTAAGCCCTTGGCATTAATTGAGAGGCAGGTTATCGTCATTCAAAAGACGTGGGTCTGGTTATGTGTCGTGGGGGTACTCACTGCGACTATAGGTAGTTGCCTGCGCTGCTGGGTTGCTGGTGGAGACGTTGTTGTGAAGCCATTTCGTAGCTGGTTCAGAGGTGAAGTCGGTGTTTTGTATCTGTGTATATCACTTAAAAAAAAAGGTAAAAAAAAACAGTAAACCAAACTGAAGATTAACATGAGTAACATAAAAAAATGGATCTCAAAAGTGATCCTCGTGCAGTCGTAGCTGCTATTGGTGGTATTGGGGGGAAGGGAGAGAATCTAGAATAGAAACTCAGCCCTGGAGATAAACCTGTAACATATAAGGTTTATTTTACGAGCTTCCACTTGTTGGTTTTTTGTTAGATTTTTTGTAAGACACTACCTGCCAATCATTTTGGATCAGAGGTGGTTCTGCTGGTTGAGCCTGATGTATAGGCTGGTCCAGAATGATATTCCATCTCTTTAAGGTAGATAGCCCTTCTTCAAGGGTATTTATTGAGACGGTGATTCCATTATGGGTAATGGAGAGTGTAGCTGGGTATTTCCACTTATGGAGGATTTTGTGGTTCCTCAATGCTTTGGTGATCGTTATTAGATTGCGACGGCGTTGCAGAGTATGCCTGGAGAGATCTGGAAGCAATCTGATGTTTGCATACTGCTGGGGAACATTCTCTTGCTTGCGTGAGGCTTGAAGAATTCTGTCCTTAATATGGTAAAAATGCATTCTAAGCAAAACATCCCTGGGGATTTCATCAGGGAGAAAGGACGGTTTAGGGACCCTGTGTATTCTATCCACAAGCAGGTCATGAACTGAGGCTTCGGGTACCAATGTTGAGAATAGGGTCTGGGCAAATTGTAAGAGCTGGTTCGGGGGAACATCTTCTGGTATTCCTCTCAGTTTAAGGTTGTTCCTCCTGGACCTGTCTTCTAAGTCGGCCATTTTGTCTTTGAGCCAGGTTATATCTTCCCCCTGGGCTGTATGGGCCTCCACCATAACATTGTATGCTGAGGTATATTCCTCCATTTTGTTTTCCACTTGATGCACTCTGTGGCCTATGGCTTGGACCTCTTTTTGACACTCTGTTATACCTCTGACCATGTCTGCTTGTAATGAGGAACGTAATGACAGGAGCATTTCTTTGAGTAAAGTGTCTGAAACCGGCCTATCTGCTGTAGGGAATTCCCTAATAGGATCTCCTTCATTGCTACTCTGACGTGAGGGGTTGCTGTGAGGCCCGCTTACCTCCATGCCCTGTGCGTTTCCTTGCCTTATGGGTGAGTCCCTTCTCGGCTTCGATTTGGCCGGGCTTCTTGTGGAGGGGCTGGATGTGCTTGAGGAGGACCCGCTGGGTGAATTCGGGGAGTGGGTAGAGACAGATGCCTGTGCTTGTCTGTGCGCTTTAGGCCTAATCTCTGTCCTGTCAGCTGCCGTTCCGCCGCCATTTTGATGAGCGCAGTCCGCGTAATAACTGTTCATTTTTTGCGGCTGCTGAGGATTTTTGCGGCGTCTTGTCATTCCCGGTTTGTGCCGCGGGCACCTACTTGTAAGACGGTATGTCCGTCAGGCAGTAAAAGTGCCGTGGAGCCCTGTTGGCTGTGGTTTATCTCCTGAGGCGAGCGGAGCTCTAGGATTACGCGTCCATCTTAGAGCCCGGTTGGCCACGCCCCTGTGTTGAGTTATTTTGAGGGGACAGCAAATTTACACTGTTATACAAGCTGTACACTCACTACTTTACATTGTAGCAAAGTGTCATTTCTTCAGTGTTGTCACATGAAAAGATATAATAAAATGTGAGTGGTGTACTCTGTGAGATACCGTATATATATCATATTGTATGCCTAAAATCCCCAATTCCTCTTTTTCTGAAAGCCCCACCAGTGCACATAGTCCCCCCCCCCCCGAGCAAAAGCTATATTTTTCCCACCCCTCCTTTATACCCACCTCTAACCCATCCTGCTAAGCTTTTTTCCCCCTACTTTGTGAAGCCTGGTATACTTACCCAGATAGCAAAGATATCTTGCCACAAAATTGTGGCAGTGTTGAATTGTAGGGCTGCACATTTTCACTAGCAAGTTGTACACTTGCAGAGCACTTGAAGCACAAGTTCTAATTTACATTTTTCAACTTTGTAGAAGATTTGCGTGACAAGTCTCTAGTAGGAGCAAAGTTGCAGAGGTCTACAGCAAGAGTTCTGCAAGTCTACAACATAAAAATTCAGCCACAGTGACCCCTGTGGTGAGATGACTATTGCACAACATAGCTGAACCAGAACTTGCAGCAGACTTGCAGAATGTTTGCAAAGAAAGTTGATCTGGAGTCAAACAATGCAGACTTGCTGCAATTGTGCAACAAACTTGTGAAGCCTGGCATGTCTAGCAATAGCTTAACAAGTCATTTTCAAACTTGCAGCACACTTGCTTGCTATCTGGGTACCCAAGTCCCTGGTTCAGATCACTCAATGCTGTCATCTTCAGGTGTGGGGGGACACAAGTCCTGTGGTGCAATAGAGCCCAAGATTGCTGGTCCTCTTCACTCCCCACCACTGGCAATGGTCCTTTCCCCATAAGACGTGGCCAATCACATCCAATAGGAAGTATCCACATCATGCAGCACTGATGTGGACACCCGAAGAAGGACACAAGTAGGAATTGAACAGAAGAGAAGGACACCTGGGGCTGTGGTGTCATGTCACCATGGTTTAAGGTAGGTAAAAAAGGGAACTTACATAGGGATTTTTTTGTTGATCCAGTGATCAGAAAGAGGGAAGGCGAGAGGAAGGAAGGGTAAAGTGGCAAGGGAAATCCTGGAAATGTTTTTTTAAATCCAAGTTTTCTCCAGCTTATCATGTGTGTAGTTGATGTGTAGGTACCATTCTATGCATCATTGTCCTGTGAGGCCAGAATGCAAGATGACGTACATCAATGGCCTGTGTCCATGATCAAAGGAAACATGTTAAATGAAGTTGGGCATCATTCAACCCGGAACAGGAGCAACAGAAAGAGGTCAGAGCAGAAGGTCTATGGTGGACATAACTGAGAGGGAAGGTAAGCACTGAAGAGAAAACTGCTTCTCTTTTGGTAATGTGTTAAGCCTATAAGGACCTATAATAAATTGTTACCTTTTTAGTTAAATTCATTAGGTTTGTCCTGTTTTATTAAAAAAATCCATATTTTTTTTTTACTTGGAATGTGCGATCTATTGGTAGTGGTACCTTCAGTGCTGACATACCTAAGGGAATTCAAAGTATGTACATATCCATTTTAGAAAAAAACCTTAAATTATGAGGAGTCTGACATAACTGACCAATACTTTCACATATCACCTCCTTGAGTGCTCACAATAGTACCTCTACATCCAGAAGTTTAATGCCCAACCTAACTGAATGTTTACATGCAATTAGCTAAATACATCACAGGTGCTTCAAAACAGAAGTTGTGTAAAGTCCTATCGTTTTTTTTTTTCTTTTTTTTTTTTAAGGCCAAAACTTGAGTAGAAAAACCTGTCTCTTGAATGCTGTAGAGAAGGATCCTTTCTATGTGGAAGCAGAGGTCCCTCTGCAGAGGGAGTTAGTAAAAATCAGCTTTGAGAGGCTGGGGCGAATAATATTTAAGGTAAACGTGGAGCTGTACTTTAAAAGACATGCTTTAAGATGACAGTATTTTAACATTATTTTATTAAACCAGCCTTATGCCGCGTACACACGGTCGGACTTTTCGTCTACAAAAGTCCGACGGACAAAATACGGCTGACAATCCGATCTTGTGTGGGCTTCCCCGGACTTTCAGCTGACTTTTCCAGCCGCAAATCTGACGGACTTTAGATTTGGAACATGCTTAAAATCTTTACGTCGTAACTACGCTGGACCCAGAAATCCACTCATCTGTATGCTAGTCCGACGGACAAAAACCCACGCTAGGGCAGCTATTGGCTACTGGCTATCAACTTCCTTATTTTAGTCCGATGTACGTCATCACGTACGAATCCGTCTGACTTTTGTGTGATCGGTTGTAGGCAAGTCCGTTCGTTAGAAAATCTGCCGCAAGTCCGCCAAAAGTCCGTTGAAAGTCTGTCGGACAGGCTGTCGGACTTTTGTAGCCGAAAAGTCCGACCGTGTGTACGCGGCATTAGCCTCACTGCATCTCACAAATCACCTGAAGGGTAATCTGAAGTGAATTAAACATTATTTTTTACTATTCTCTTTATTAATACTCACAATTAGAAATAATAAAATGTGCAACCCATTATGAGTGCCAGTGGCCACACATGAAGCCCCTTCATATCAGATGTTAAAGTGTTTTTTTGTTTTCTTTTTTACCTTATTGCATTATATTTGCATTAAGGCAGGGGTCCCTGAACTTTGTGAACAAAGGGCCTCCTGTCCTGAACAAAGGGTTTCCTGTCTTTCAGGCTTTTGGGAGCCAGACTGTGACCAGTGGGAGTAGAAAATTCCCTGGTGTCAGTGGGAGTATACAGTGCCCCATCATTGATATTAGTGGCAGGAATTGTGCCTCATTGTTGGTATGAGTGGGAGGAATAATGCCTCATCATAGGTGTCAGTGGGAGGAATGTTGCCCCATCAGTGCTGTCAGTTGGAGGAAAAGTGTCCCTCGGGCTGGATAAAGGCAAACAAAGGGCCGCCTCTGGCCCTCGGGCCACAGTTTTTAGACAACTGCATTAAGGTAAAAATCCTTCTGCATGCAGCGCTCCCCCTTTATACTTACCTGAGCTCGATCTTGACCCAGCGCTGTGCACAAGAGCAGATGCTCTCTATGCTCTCTCCCTCCTCATTGGCTCAGAGACAGCAGCAGGAGACATTGGCTCCCACCAATTATAACCAGTGAGGAGGGAGCGGGGCCAGGCCAAGCCATGATGTATACATAGAGCCGGCTTTTTTTGGGTGGAAAAATGTAGAGAAAGCCCTACTTTCTTGCATCACAATGCATGGTAAAACGTGTCAGTGCAGTGCAATGCACATCAACAGCAGACATCAAGTAAAAACAGCAGACCAAAACAAGTTTGGCTCTTCTACTAAGACCCTTCGCATGTTCTAGGAAGTGAAGAGAAATGTGCATGTTAAAATGCAATGCAGAATGCCACGTCAACACACGTGCATTTGCCTATGCATGTGAATGGAATCGAAATCATCCTTTTCTAAATATTATTTTAAAACCCTTAATTCTTGTTCATGCAACCCAGGCAGCTTTTGGAATGCACCTTGTAAGACAGAAATGTGGACTTTAAAATCAGGCTAGGGGTTAGAATTACCTTTCACCTACCTTTCATCCTACTACAAATGACTTCAACAAATCGCAAATGACTATTTCCTCTGTTCGCAGAGTTACAGTGTGAGTCAGAAACTTACATAATAGAAAATCTGCTTCTGCATGTTCACTATTTATTGCTGGGTGGAGTAATGATTCTACATCTGAGACAAAGCCATTATCTACACAGTGTTTAAATAGTCCTTGAGAGTGTAAAAAGCAGAAGAACGAAAGCAGGAACGTGGTAGAGAAAAGCCCAGATCAGCAGAAAGGATAACTTCAACAGTGACTATCGGTAAGCGTTTCATTTTTCATTAATGTATTAATGTAAATCAGTACATTTGCCCATGTTTTGTACAGAAGAATATCTGTTGATCTGCCAGAGAGTCAATGACCTCTTAACTTCATGCTGGAGCTGATAGCACAGTGCATACCGCTCTGTGTTCCGGGATCGTGCCAAGAATTCTTGGCTCATACCTGGAACACAGTAGAGTCTATTTGATCAGCGCTCAGGCATTCAGAGAAAGCAATGTATTCTATCAATGAATACAAAGCTTCCTCTGATTGGCTGGTTTAGAGAGACTGGCTGATGATGCCACAACCTCTGACTCAGCCAATTAGAGGAAGCTTTCTATTCATTAATAGAATACAATGCTTTTGCTGAATGGCTGAGCGCCGCTGTAATAAACTCCACTGTGTTTCAGGTATGAGATAGGAAGTCTTGGCTTGAACCCGGAACACAGTACGGTATGCTGTATGTAGCCTCAGCTACATACAGTTTAAACCGCACATCCAGCAGCCTCACATGTTAGTGAGGGACATAGTTCCTTTGGGCCAGCTTGGCCCAAATTAACTATGTAAAGTGTATAAAAAGCTTTAACTATCGATAAAAACGTTCCTATGTGTGACATATCAATCAAATGGTTTGTCGCCTATCGATTATTACTATCAGAAAAGACTGATCGGAAAAGAAATCCATTGTTTATTAAAATGTGTTTGGCCACCATTAAGTCCTTCAATACTTGTTTTCTTCATACATTGCCCACAATGACTTTGTTCCTCCTCTGTAATTTTTACAGGACAATGTTTCCAGTTGACCCTGTGACAATCCTTCTGTCCGTTGTGGTCATCCTCTTCTTTGCCCTTGTATACAGCAGTAAGAAGCAAGACAAGTACAAGAATTTCCCACCTGGACCTAAACCATGGCCAATCATTGGAAATATGCTCAGCTTTGACATGAAGAAACCACATAAGACATTTATAGAGGTAATATGTTGCTTATTATTGAAAATCCGATTTGGGTTGAAAATAAATCTATTTCAAATGTTCTAATTTCTAGCAAATTTGTTGTGGCGGAACATTGTGCTGACCCAGACTCAAACAGCAATTTGAAGCTAATTTTAATAAGTGGCCAGCTTAAAAAAATATATGTTTTATATGAAGTTGCCATACTATACATTGTTGCTTTAGGACACGGTACGGTTCTGTAAATATTGAGGTTGTTTTACTAAAGGCAAATAGGCAGTTCAATTGCATAGGAATTTTCGTAAGAGTTTAGAGAATGTGGTGAAGTTTAATTTTGTAAACAACACCCGAGCACATTTTCATAAGGAAAATTCACTTGATTGAATGATGTAAATCAGCAGAGCTTCACCTCAGTTCACCAAGCGCTGTAGAAAACTTCCTTGCAAGTGCAACTTCCCTTGCAAAATAAACAGCTTATTTGCCTTCAGTAAATCAGCTCCATTGTGTTGTCTGTCCCCAGTGACACTTCAGGAATTCATTTGTTTACATACATTCCACTACTGAGTTGTTGTAAGAAATTACTGTCAGCATTACGAGAACTCTAATTACCTTACCTATATCCCTAGGCTTATGCACATACTGTACAAGTCCATTCATAAAAAATATGTTTGGGCTGTATCTCATTCATTAAAATGTAAAATTTATCACAATAAACTTTAATGAACTTCAGATTCTAATGAATTAAAAACAGTCCATTTCTTCTTTTTACTTGCAGATTTCTTTGAATACTGTAATTACAGTAATAGAACAGTAATAAAATGAAAATTACTATTTTTTTAATGGTCTCATCATGTAATTTAACATGCAGTTATCCAAGACGTATGGTCCAGTAATAGGTGCCCAAATAGGAACTGAGAAGATGGTTGTCGTTTGTGGATATGATGCTGTGAAAGATGCTCTAATTAACCACGCTGAGGAGTTTTCAGACAGGCCAAAGACACTGTGGTTCCCTAAAACCCTAAGAGAAAATGGTACATTTATTCAAAGATGTATTATTAAAGTATTTTAAAATGAATTAGCATACATTTGTGAAAATATTGACTGATATTTTGCCTATAAAAACTGGATTTTTAATGCTAGCAGGTTTTAGGTTTTAAAATTCATTTCTCATTCTGCGTAGGTCAACTGTTCCATGAAATCCATGGGGACCTGTGTAGGTCAGGTGTTCCATGAAATCCATGGGGACCTGTGTAGGTCAGGTGTTCCATGAAATCCATGGGGACCTGTGTAGGTCAGGTGCTCCATGAAATTAATGTAGGTCAGGTTTTCCATGAAATTCATGGGGACCTGTGTAGGTCAGGTGTTCCATGAAATCAATGTAGGTCAGGTTTTCCATGAAATTCTTGGGGACCTGTGTAGGTCAGGTGTTCCATGAAATCAATGTAGGTCAGGTTTTCCATGAATTTCATGGGGACCTGTGTAGGTCAGGTGTTCCATGAAATCCATGGGGACCTGTGTAGGTCAGGTGTTCAATGAAATCATTGTAAGTCAGGTTTTCCATGAAATTAATGGGGACCTGTGTAGGTCAGGTGTTCCATGAAAGCCATGGGACCTGTGTAGGTCAGGTTTTCCATGAAATACATGAAAACCTGTGTAGGTCAGGTTTTCCATGAAATCCATGGGTACCTGTGTAGGTCAGGTGTTCCATGAAATCTATGGGGAAATAGCAAAGCCAGTAATTATTGGATACAGGATAAACTAGACTTTCTGTGATTCCTGTTTTATAAACAAATCATTTGTACATTTCTTTGTATGTTCAGTAGTTAAAACTCAATCAATCAAGTTGTATTGTTCATCACAGATCTCCAGCATTAAAGAGACACTGTCACCTTGCCCAAATGGTGCAAACTGGCAGTGTCTTTGCAAAGAGCACCCCCCCCGACTCCTCGATACTCAGCTTACTGATACTTCCTTGAAGCTTCTTGCTTCTGTGCAGCCGCTGCTGAAATAACTAATGTTGGTGACCTGGAAAAGCACTGATATCATGTATTCATGTACACAGTGCTCAGATCTTGCGATTGCCTACTAGGCCCAAGTAGTGATACAGGGTAGGTGATCAGATGCTGCACAATACCTGAATTGGCATGTATAATCACTGGCTTCAGATGAGGAACAGGGGATCACTGGTAAGTTGTGTGTGTAAGGGTGTTTGGGGGGTGGGGCTATGCAGAGACACAGAGGTTGATTTACTAAAGGCCCATCAACTGTGACCTTTGCAAGTGCAGTTGCTCCAGAGCTCAGTAAATGAGGCAAAGTTTCACTTTGCAAAGAATACCCATGCAAGAAAAAAAATGCATTTTAACTTGCACATGATTGGATGATGGAAGTCAGTAGAGCTTACCCACAATTACTAAGCTCTGTAGCAACTGCCTGCACAGTCTAACTGTCTATTAGTCTTTTGTAAACCAGCCCCATTGTCACTTTTCTCTGCATGGACAAGTGGACAGTGGCTCTTTAAATTATCAGTATTAGTATGGTTCAAATAAGGATACAGTACAGTATCTTCATCAGGATTTGGCCATGTGCTTCATGAGTAGTAGCATGCGGGTGGACCTTTGCAAATGCTTCGGCATCCAAAGTAGCTATTTGCCAGTTCACCAAGCAGATCTGTTTGTCTAGCAGGACAAACTGGTTATCCATGGTGACATGAATCGCAGCAAATTGAACAACTTATTATTAACAAAGTTGTAATTCACAAACCACCAATAAATCAGTATTGCTGGTTTTGAGTGCCTTTACAGCATATTATACTGATGGACGTAGTGAAACAACTCAAAGTTGTAGATAATATTAAGGCTCGGTTCACACCTAATAACGATGCGGCTCACAGAAGGAGCCCTGTGCGTCCCCGTTCACCATTTTAGGTCCAATTTCAGCCCGAATTTTGGGCTGAATTCGGACCTGAAACAGACCAAAAGAATCTCAGGACTCCTATGCAAATTTGCACCGGAGGGGCATTGGACATATGTGAACCGGCTTCATAGAGACACGGTCACAATCTCCTGCTATTGTGAATTGGATGCGGAGACTCAGCATCCAATTCACAATAGTGTGAACCGAGCTTTATTTTAGGACAGGACTCTGGTGTACGTATAACTCTTATAACAGTCCCTTGCTAATTCAGTTGCATTAAACAAAATAGCACAACTCTCACTTTTGGAAATCCTGCTACCCTTTTCTATTTGTTATTTGAGCTGGAGATGATTATGAAGGTCTGGATAAAAAAAAAGAATATTAAAAGGCCTGTGAGATTTTTGAAAAAAAAAAAAATGTCATTGCTGATCATGTGATATCTTATATTAAATTGGGAGCAATACAGTTGACTTTACATGTACAGATGTTAAACTGTATGGATTCTGTTTAGGGGTTGTCTTTACCAATGGAGAGAACTGGAAGGTGATGAGAAGATTCACACTTTCCACACTTCGGGATTATGGGATGGGGAAGAGAACTACAGAAGACAAAATAATTGAGGAAGCTGAATACTTGGTACAGGCTATTCAATCATATGGAGGTAAGTGTTTATTAAGTCATCTCAGAACAGATAAGATGGTAGCAAGATTTTTTTTAGCAATATAAACATGTTAGAAACCTGGTGAACTTCAGCTGAGCATATAATGAAATGATGCATAATCAGAGGTTACCATCAGACAACAAACAGAGTCTGGATATGTTATGAACACCATGCCTACTACCTTGTGCATATATCATTACAAACTTTAGAAAAAAACATAATTTTCAAAATATCAGCACATACTGATAAGGTCATATACAAAAGGCTTGTTGGCAGGTGTAGTGCCTCTTTATGTGATGCCACTCCTCTGGTGATGTAATGGGTAGAGTCTGTGCTCTTTTGTTATCGGCTGTGTGTTGGGCCTGGCAGAAGGGGGTATGGGAACAAGCTGCCCTTGACAAAGATCACATAGGTTTGTGATCTGTGTATTAGAAAGAGAGCCCTCTACAGGGCTGGACTATCAGGAGGCTTTAGGTGAGGATACCATGTTAGGGGGACTCACCTAGTAGAAGGTGCAAGGATATTAGCTAACCCTGACCTCTGTTTAGCAGGTCTGTAGCCTGGAGTATAGAGGCCTCCAGGATCAGGGTCTTGAAAGACACTCTGTGTGAAAAGTAAACCCACACTGGGGGACTCATGAGAGAATGCTGGGAAAGAAAGCTGGACTCTTTTAATCTTTGTTTATGGCATGGAAGTGTTCTGCACTGTGACCATTGTAAAGAAGGAAAGTGTAAAGCTTTTGTGCCAATATCATTCTACATGAAAGAGTTGAAAAGCACTTTGTGTGTGGACATTCTACACTCTAGAGGAGGGCCTCAGGTCAGGAAATGCGAGTATTACAGAACAGTGCATATCTTATCAGTACAAGAAGCCGGGTGGGACCTGGGACCATAAACTGATCAGTACACAACAGCACAGCAGGGAGGATTCTAGCATCCACCTTGCTTGTGTGGAAGGGGAAATCCTTTCAGTCATATATGGCTAGCTTAAAGCGGAGTTCCACCCAAAAGTTGAACATCTGCTCATTTGTCTCCTCTCCCCCTCTGGTGCCACAGTTGGCACCATTCGGGGGGGGGATACCTGTCTTAGACAGGTATCCTGTTTCCACTTCCGGGAGCCTGGGCCGTGGCTCGTGACATCACTGCGGGCCTCCCTCATCCTCTCCCTGTCACTGGGCCAGTAGGAGAGAGGAGCGGGGCCTCGCGCGTGCGCAGTAGGGTTCCCGGCGTGAAGCCCTAAGGCTACACTGCCGGGCACCCTTACCCGCAATGGCGGCAGCAGCACCCAACATCTGATGGAAACATCAGCTGTGGCGCTGACATTGCTGGAATATAGGACAGGTAAGTGTCCTATTGTTAAAAGTCAGCAGCTGCAGTATGTGTAGCTGCTGGCTTCCATTTATTTTTTTGGGTGGAACACTGCTTTAAGGATTTTCCTGCTTCTGTACTGTTCATTCTGTGTATCTGTGATTTCTGCACATCTCCTGCTACTTCACTTCATCAGTCATTAGAAACTACAGTTTAGGTACTATAAATTGATTAATTATACATAGAGTTGTTTAAATGCATAGTCAAGTTGGATTTTTATTTTATGTTTTAAAATTTTATTTTATGTTTTTAAATTCCAGGAAAGCCCTTTGACAATCTGACCATCATTAATGCAGCTGTGGCCAACATCATTATATCCATACTACTGAGCCGTAGATTTGAGTATGAGGACCCTACATTACAGAAGCTCATGAACATAGCTAATGAGAACTTAAAACTTGTGGGCTCACCTTTAATCAGAGTAAGTCACTGTTATTTGGATATATACAGGCATGTGGCAAAAAAATGTTTTATTTGTCTAACAGTAAAAATGAGATGTATGCTATGAAAACCTGTTAGCACAATCAGCTACAACAAATTGAACAATAATTGCAGGATAGGGATTTATTTCAAATTGATTTCCTACTGCAGAAAATAGAGATGAGTGAATCTGTCCCATTGAAATCCATAAGAGATAAATTTTGTTATTTTTTTTCTGACCATTTTCAAGGCTAATAAACAAGCTATTGTTGAAAAAGGGGGGGGTTTGACTCTGTTCCAACAGTTTTTTAAGTAGGTTCTTTCATGAGGCACTGAAAATACACAAACCTTCTATATAACCCTTTATGACCAGAGCAGCATTCAGATTGTGGAGGCGTTACTGTTTATCTGACAATTATTCCACAGATTTTTCTACTATACTTTCCTACAATTGATTTTTTTTTTTTATGTTCAGTACAGAAGAAACCTATATTTCAGTACAAAAGTGCAATGAAAATTTTGTTTGTCCAACCTTTTATAAAACAAAACAATTTGTATTTCTTTGTAAAAAATATACAAAGCATTGTCCCCTTAATACTGATATAATCAATCAATACTAAAAGAGTGTAGAGAAGGGCTAGACTTAAGCCTGGTACACACGATCGGATTTTCCGCAGAAAAAGCACCAGACTTTTGTCCGAAGGGTGTGTGCCGTGAACTTGTCTTGCATACAAACGGTACACAATTGTTGGCCAACAAACACAAACGTAGTGACATACTACCAGGAATTTCAGCTCTTGAGCGCCACCCTTTGGGCACCTTCTGCTAATGTTGTGTTTGGTGAGCATTGATTCTAAACATGCTTGTTTGTACTTTGGACTTTTGTATGACGAACTTGTGTACACACGGTAGGAAAATCTGACAACAGACCATTGTCTGCTGAAAATGTACTAACCTGCCATCCAACATTTGTTGGTGAAAAGTTGGCCTACATTTGTCTGATGGAGCGTACTAACGGTCAGATTTTAGGCAAACAGTCTGTCATCACACAATTCCCTGCTGAAAATCCGATTGTGTGTATGAGGCTTAAGTAACAAGTTTTGTTTGTAAAAAAAAATTTTGTTGCTTCATTTTTTGCTGGCTGGCTGTTACTGGGACCTACATTGGCTCATTACCAGCCTTAGATGCAGATATGGGAGCAAACCTGCCATCTTCTTCCCCCCTTAAAAAAAAAACAAAAAAAATACTATTCCTTCCTAATGTTGGAAACATTATTACTTTTCCATTACTCATTGCCGATCTGTCAAGCCAAGGGTTAGGTAATTAAAGAGACTTTCAAGAATGTGCAGCTGAGATGACTAAATCTGCATACCTACACAAGGAAACTGAGACCAGATTATATATAGTGAAGTAAATGTAATAATAGTAAAGAAAAAGACATGCATACACCAGCAAACAGTGAACATAAAAATACAAAAGACTGGGTACAGGAGCAACGGGAGCAGAATTATGGCAGCAGGGTGCAGGGTACAGGATGCAGGGTAGAGCAATATTAAAAAAAAAAAAAAACATGTTATACTTACCTGCTCTATGTAATGGTTTTGCACAGAACAGTTCTGATCCTCTTCTGCTGGGGTCCAATGCTGGTGGTCCTGGCTCCTCCCCCACTGCCGAGTGCCCCCAATAGCAAGCCTCTTGGTATAGGGGCACTCAAGCAGGCTTGCTCCCGAACCATGCTCTCTGTGTCCATTCATACACAGAGCATGGCTCAGCCCCGCCCCCTGCTCTCTCCTCATTGGCTCTCTGGCGGTGAGTGACAGGCATCAGGAATAAATGGCTCCTGCTGCTGTGTTAGCCAGTGAGGAGAGAGAAACCCAAGAGAGCCGCTGCTCTCATGCACATCACTGGATTGAGATGGAGGTCAGGTAAGTATAAAGGGTACCTTAAAGTGGCACACACTGTTTATTTACATTGTCCCTTCTATTTCTGTATGTGGATGATGGCACTGTAATTATTTTAATAAAGAGAAAACATCTAAGTACCTTCTTTCCTAATCAATATACAGCTGTAACATAACCCAGATCTTTCCCAGCCTGTCTGCAGGGAAACATAAGCAGGAGGAGCTTCTAGTCCCCTGCTGCTGGTTACATGTTCAAAATAAAAAATAAAAAACAGCCTTTGGAATTCAGAGTAAAAATAAAAACTGAATATCAATAAACTGTTTTAAATTGTCATACGGATATATATAGTTGAAATCAAATCTATTGCTTGGCAATAACATGGTGTGGGCGACTTTCTGCCAGTCACATGCCCCTTCCAGCCTGTGTCTTAAAATAAGAGGGAGGTGAAGCCTCCATCAATCTACTTGTAATGTCCTGCCCCTATTGTGTTTAGCTGCTTAGTGGACATAGAGGAGGGAGGGAGTGGGCTGTCATTTACCACTGTGCATATACTCTATAGTCACGTGGGCTGCTCAGATGCGATAGGGAGGAAATGCTCAGCATAGAAACTCACTAAAAACTGAGCATGTGCAGAGCTGCCAACACTGCTGTGCAAAATCCCTAGCTGCATTGGATCAACCAAGTTTTTTGCAGAATATAGAAAACTAATCTCATAGCGACTAAGTGAGTATGAACAGCATATAATACACCATTTATTGAGAGTTTTTTTTTTATAACATGGGTTTAGTTAGACGTTAATGCATAGAATGCATTAAGATAAAAAACCTTGAGCCTTTAGAAATACCTTCAGTACCCTCCCAGCAACCAGCATCAGGTAGAAACTGCTGACTGTTCGGAAACACCCACTGGTGGACACTGGAACTACAACTTTTTGCCCAGGGAACCACAATGTCACCAGCAGGTGAACAAAGCCCTGACAGAAACATTATGCTATTTCAGGTTATATATCAAATCAATAAATAATGTGTTTCTTTATTTTTTTTTTAAGCTGTATAATAGCTTCCCATTCCTGATAGGCTTATTGCCAGGAAGCCACAAACAGATTGCTGAAAACTTTTCCCAAATGCAGAACTTTATAAGAGCAACATTTGTTAAGCAAAGGAAAGAATTGGATGTAAATGACCAGAGAAACCTTATTGACACATTTCTGGCAAAGCAACAAGAGGTAAATATTATTCTGTATGATCAATGGACCAATTATCAGGCACAACACATAATTCAGTAATTATTTTTGTAAATCTTCCTCTTTTTTTAATTTTCCACATGAAAAACACAAACATCAGAGTAACAATTTGCAAGTGTTTATAAATTTTGTATGCTTTAAAAGCATACTTAAAGCAACCAAAAAAATCCCAGTTAGAAAAAATCCAAAGCTTAAACAAAAACATCTGAGCAATTGCAAAGATTCTGTTACCTTAAGGAATGTTAACCAAAGTAATGGAAGCGCTTATGGTGATAAAAGATGGGTTCGCTTTAAAATATAAATTCCCAGGGATTTTCTTTTGTTTGTTTTTAAATTTAAATACTAAATTATATACATTTTATTATTATTTAAACATTGGTAATAGTGAAAGTAAAGGAAACTGATTATTCATTTTGATCCTAGCTTGGGGTTCGTGGAAAGCTTATTTATTAAAAAGGAGAAAAAAACAAAAAAGCAAAACTATATCCAATCAACTGATTTTTCAGCATCAATAAATAGACAATATAATTCTTTTTTTATGTACCACACCCCCTAAGGAGCCACTGGTGAATTTGATCCTATTTCCCCCTTATGCTGCGTACACACGATCGGAATTCCCGACAACAAATGTTCGATGTGAGCCTGTTGTTGTGTAAGTTCTATCGGACATTTTTTGTCGGAATTTCCGACCAACAAAATTTGAGAGCTGGTTCTCAAATTTTCCGACATCCATTGTCGTAAATTCCGATCGTGTGTACACAATTCCGACGCACAAAATTCCACGCATGCTCGGAATCAAGCAGAAGAGCCGCACTGGCTATTGAACTTCCTTTTTCATACATGTTGTACGTCACCGCGTTCGGAATTTCCGACAACATTTGTGCGACCGTGTGTATGCAAGACAAGTTTCAGCCAACACCCGTCGGAAATAAATCCACGGTTTGGTTGTCGGAAATTCCGATCGTCTGTACTCAGCTCCCACCGAGTGACGCTTCTACTCGGTGACAGCTGTTATATAGCTGAGGGCGGGGCCATCCGGTGAGGTAAACGTGTGACCCCGCCCCCTTGAACACCACGTGACTCGGCGGGAGCCTCCCATGGAGGCGGAGCTGTTGCGGCTTTTTTCTTTCTATTTTCGGCTCGTTGGCGGCATGAGATGGATTTACATCGCGGGACATTTTTATTTTTTCATCTTTAAATAAAGGACTTGTCCCAAAGTGTCTCCTGTCTTTTTTACTATTTTTGACACTTTTTTTGTGAAATGGTAGGGGTACAATGTACCCATTACCAAATCACATAGGGGGGAGGCTGGGATCTGGGGGTCCCCTTGTTAAAGGAGGCTTCCAGATTCCAATAAGTCCCCCGCCCGCAGACCACCACAACCACCGGGCAAGGGTTGTGGGGATGAGGCCCTTGTCCCCATCAACATGGGGACAAGGGCTCTCTTGTCCCCCCCTCTTTTCCTGCGGCCTGCCAGGTTGCGTGCTCGAATAAGAGTCTGGTATGCATTTTGGGGGGACCCCTAAAATTTTGGCGCAGATTTCCCCTTAAAATAGGATGAGGATGAAGTATAGGTAAACAAGAACCTGGTGGGGAGAGGAAAAGGGAAACAGGGACCTGGTGGAGAGGAAGTATAGGGAAACAAGGACCTGGTGGGGAGGAAGTATAGGGAAACAAGGATCTGGTGGGCAGGAAGTTGAGGGAAACAGGGACCTGGCGGAGAGGAAGTATAGGGAAACAAGGACCTAGTGGGGAGGAAGTATAGGGAAACAAGGACCTGGTGGGGGTATATAGAAACAGGGACCTGGTGGGGAGAGGAAAAGGGAAACAGGGACCTGATGGAGAGGAAGTATAGGGAAACAAGGACCTGGTGGGGTTGAAGTATAAGCAAACAAGGACCTGGTGGGGAGGAAGTATAGGGGAACAAGGACCTGGTGGGGAGAAAGTATAGGGAAACAAGGACCTAGTGGGGAGGAAGTATAGGGAAACAAGGACCTGGTGGGGGTATATAGAAACAAGGACCTAGTGGCGAGGAAGTATAGAGAAACAAGGACCTGGTGGGGTTGAAGTATAAGCAAACAAGGACCTGGTGGGGAGGAAGTATAGGGGAACAAGGACCTGGTGGGGAGGAAGTATAGGGAAACAATGACCTTGATGTAAGAAAGAAGGGATCATGGGGGTACAATAAGAGGATCTAGTCGTACCAAGGGAAAAGAAATAACCTAAGCCATCCTTCCTAAATTGTGTATCTGTGGAGACCAGGAGAAAGCAAACATATTATAAAGTTAGATTTTTCAATGCCACATTCTCTCCATTTCACATTGGTGATTAAGGTCTTTTATTGTGTTGGTTATATTGGATTGAGGAAGGGATTTCTATAGTCTAACTAGATGAAGTTTGGCAACAAGGAGTAGATGAATAATAACTGTATGGGGTCTGGTAGGTAACTTATCAATGCCTATAGGCAGCATGCTTTAAAGTTCAGTGTTGATGATATTTTCCCTATAAGCAGCCCAGTGTGAAATATAATTATTGTGTGCTTCTTTAATAGCTATATTGCCATTTAGTTGGATGAAATACTTCCAAGTATTGTATTTTGGGATCAAGAATGTCATAACCGACTTTAATATTGCTCTGCTATAAAGTTGGAAGGAAATATTAGCTGTGGTATGTTGCCACTAGATAACATCTAAATGTCATGATATTTTGTATTTCTGTTCTGCAGGGGAAGCCAGAGTCTACTATGTATTTTCATGATGAAAATTTAACAGTCCTGGTAGACAACTTGTTTGTTGCTGGAATGGAGACAACAACCACCACTCTGAGATGGGGCCTCCTGCTAATGATGCAATATCCTGATATACAAAGTAAGACATGCAGTATTATGACAAATGACCAATTTAATGCTATAAAAAAATAACTGAAATTTTCCTTTGAGATCAGGTTTTCTTATGGCCAGCTTCTAGAACACTATGATAGTGTTTCTTGTAATGTCTTAGCAATGTACTGTAGAGTACTGCCTTCTTTAACCACTTACAGACCGGAAGATTTGCCTCTTAATGACCAGGCCATTTTTGCGATACGGCACTGCATCACTTTAATTGACAATTGTGCGGTCGTTCAACGCTGTACCCAAACAAAATTGTTGTCCTTTTTTTTACACAAACAGAGCTTTCTTTTGGTGGCATTTGATCACCTCTACGGTTTTTCATTTTTTGTGCTATAGACAAAAAAAGAGCGACAATTTTGAAGAAGAAACTGTATTTTTTACTTTATGCTATAATAAATATCCCCCCAAAAAATGTAAAAAAAACTAATTTCTTCATCAGTTCATATATTCTTCTACAGATGTTTGGTTAAAAAAAAAAACGCAATAAGCGTATATTGATTGGTTTACATAAAAGTTATAGCGTCTACAAAATAGGGCTCTTAAACAGCCGACGTACAGCTACGACGATTCGTCCAGGGGAGCCAACTTGCCGTAGTATAATTGCGGCGGCTGTTCCTTAACTGGTTAAAGCCTATTCAACCATTGTAATCTCTAAGGCATGGGTGCTTAACCTGTGACCCTCCAGCTGTTGTGAAACTGCAAGTCCCATGAGGCATTGCAAGGCTGACAGTTACAAACCTGGCTCCCAAAGGCAGAGGCATGATGGGGCTTGTAGTCCCGCAACAGCTGGACAGCCACAATTGAGCACCAGAATAACACCATCAGCCAGCCACATATGTGCAGCATGTGCCCACACTTTTGTTGCCGCAAAGGTTGAAGTGTGTGTAAACCCAGACAAATAACTATTCCATTATCTTCATTCCAGTATGTTATATACACATTGTTTTATTATATCTGTTTGATAAATGCAAATGAATACCTGGTCTTGATCCTGCAAAAAATCCAGCAAGCCCCCCCCCCCCTATTTTTTTTTTTTTTTGGAGATGGGGGAAGGATGATTTGTAGTCCTAATACAACACCCTAGGCTGACAACACTGCACTTATTAAAGGAATTTAGGCTTTTTACTTAGCAAGGTGAACTTTAAGTTTACAAGGTAACTGTCACATACCTCGTGGCAGAGCCTGATGTGTAGAGGGAGGTCTCTCATACAGCCCCTCTGAGACACTGATCAGTGGCGGCCCGTCCATACGGGGCGCAGTGGCGCCGCCCCTCTAATCCATGTGTCCGGGCCCTAATCTACATGCAGGGCGCTGGACGTATGGATTCCAATGGGGATTTATTTTTTTTTTTTGTAGAAGCAGACGATTAGAGCCAGAGGCTCTAATTGGCTTCAGAAAGGGCAGGCTCAGGGCGCCGAGCACTGCGTCCTAAGCTCACCCAGTTGTGTGACAATGCCAATTAATATTTGCTATTGTCTTCCTGATTCTCCTCCCGGCCAATCAGGAAGCTGATCCTGAGACCTGATTGGGAGGAGAAGGGATCGTATTGGCTGAAGGGAAGGAGGAGGGAAGCCGCATGAAGCCCGAGAAGCAGGGTGAAGCCGCCAAGGAGGAGGAGATGCAGGGAGAAGCTGAAGCTGCCCGCGACCTAGATGGGGTAAGTGCAGGGCCGACCGACCGGGGGGGGTGAGGGTGTAAGTGCGGGGCCAACCGACTAGGGGGGTGAGGGTGTAAGTGCGGGGCTGACCGATCGACGGGGGTGGCTGCGGTATGTCTTGATTTCCGCCCCCCCCTAAAATATACAGCACCAGCTGCCATTGCCACTGATGTTGCGATAATGACCATGAGAGCGCAGCAAGGTGTAAGTGCCTGTAAGATGTCCGACAACCACGGCAGTGGGTAGCAGGTGTGTCGCCAGAGATGGGTCAGATCGTTGGAACAGCAAATGGTAGCAGAGACAGCAGACCCGGGATTGGGCAGACAGCAGGTGGCAGTAGCTTGACAGGCAGCTGGCAGGTAGCAGGTGCAGAACCAGCAGGGACCAGGTAGCATGCAGAACAGGACGTGTGGATAACTGGATGCAAGGTCAAATGAGCCAGGTCAGCAACAGACGGTAAGATACAGGCATAAACAGCAGGCAGAAAATGGTCAGGATAGAAGCCGAAGTCAGCAATGTAAATTCAGACAGATGAGCAGAAGGCAGAGCAAATCCAGAGACAGGCCAAGGTCAGGGTAGGTAGCATTCAAGCAAGGTCAGGGCAAGCCGGGTCAATCACAGAAGTAACACAGGAACACAGGTAATAACTGTAAATCAGACAGCACTGGCTAATAGAACTCCGGCACTGCAGTTTAAATAGTCCCATTGGCACCAACATTAGCAACAGGCACATATGAACTCGCAAACGGACAACCGCACATCTGCACCTGCGCACCCGTATACAGCTTGAGGCTTCATCTGTACTATGGATAGTGCCTGCCTGACAGGAACTTTCACTTCAGCTTAGTAATGTTGTGAAGTTTGGCTGACTTTGACTATCCAATCATGTCCAATCAATCACCATTTACTAAGGTAAGTGAAAAGTACAGAAACAAATGTGTTGCTGGCAGGTTTACCAGATGATAATAAAGGGAAATATATCCTGCAAGAAAACAAAACTAATGCAGCCACCACATGCAAGGATTGGTAAGTCAATATACACTTTTGTTCTTGGGGTTAGATACACTTTAATGTAAAAACAAGACTGTTTACTTGATAGACACACATGTATCTAACATATAACTTTAGAGTAGTTGATTCATTTTAATTAGATTTAATTTACTTGCCAACAGAGAAAGCACAAAATGAAATTGAGAGCGTCATTGGAACAGCCCAGCCTAGATTAGAGCACCGGAAACAAATGCCGTACATTGATGCTGTTGTTCATGAAATCTTGCGATATGGCGATATTGCACCGGGAAGCGTTCCACATGCAGCGTCTCGAGATGTCACATTCAGAGGATATTTTATTCCAAAAGTGAGTGCTAAATTTTAAGAATGTTATATACAAAAAAATGTATTTATAAAGATTTGTATTGAAAAGTTACTATGTGAATCATTAAATACAAAATATGTGTTTGCAAACATACTAATACGCAGACTTATTTATTACCTGCTAACTTACATATTTGTCTGTTGGTAATCATATTTGGCAAGCATGGAGCCTATATGAAAGGTGCCATTTGCGGCTTTTAAATTAAAAAAATTTCCATTTTTTGCCAGCATATTTCTTTGTCTATTTGTTATATGGTAACTGGTTTGTAACATTTTTTTCCTGCAGGGAACTATGGTCATTCCACTGCTCTCATCTTCATTGAGAGACAAAGCCTACTTTGAAAAACCTTATGAATTCTACCCAGAACATTTTCTTGATAAAGATGGCAATTTCAAGAAGAATGATGCATCCATCCCATTCTCTCTTGGTAATTATTAAATTAATCATGACAGGAGTTCTGAAGAGCTTTATAGATCCATTATCTAAAACCACCAACCATCTAGTACCTGGTGGACATTTTTTGGTGACTTCTGAAGGGAACATCTGCAGTCCTGGACAGTCCACCAGCTAAGGCTGAAAGATGTGAAGGGTATTTAAATCCAGAAAGACTTGCAGCTCTCAATCACTATTACAGAGAGCCAGCCCGACATACTCCTCTTTTGGTTGCTCCCATAGTGCCCAGAAGAAAATTTAGCATTAGCGAAGCACCTAGGGATTATTGATCTGTTTTTAGCCAAAAACAGTAGATAACATGAGGGTGCAAAGCCTACATCTCTACACGTGTGCAAATCATGCACCGACAGTTCGGACAGGTTGGTGGAGTAACTCTCTTACCTGCTACCTTTAGGATTTAATAAATAGTAGCACATAGCTGTTTTATTGAGTACAGCTTATTCAGATGCTTTTCATTACACTTAACAAACTGGTGAAGAGCCGATCACACTGGGGCAATGGTAGTCACTTCTGTTGGTTATGCACTGTGCACAGCCAAAGGAAAACTGGGCTTGGATGCCCAGTACAAACAAATGCGCACCTATTCTCACATTTTGCTCAAATATGGTACTATATAGCTGCGTAATATTATATTATCCTTTATTCCTAGGAAAAAGAAGTTGTGCCGGAGAAACATTGGCTAAGATGGAGCTGTTCCTCTTCTTTACAACACTGCTGCAACACTTCACCTTCCAGGCCCCTCCCGGAGCTGTGCTGGACCTCACACCTGCACTGGGCGCCACAAATGGCCCATTACCACATGAAATCTGTGCAATCCCCCGCACCTAGATTGAGTCAGCTCTGAATTAGATAGTAATTTATTCATGTTACCTCTTCTTTGGCTTCTGCTAAGCTAAGTTTGGGAAACTATTGTTAACAATTTTATTTAAATTTATTTTAACTTTATACATTTTTAAAAAATACAGGGTGAAGCAAAGTCTGTTTTTTTCCTTTTAGGAATAACATCTCTCTGCATATGAAAATACCAAATATCAAACAATACAAATACAAAAAAAAAATGTTTAAAGATTTTGTTTTTTAAATCCCAATTATAATAGGGGCAATAATAAAGAAAGAAAATGTTTATAATATGAATATAGATACTCTATCTTTTTTTTTTATTTATTAAAATGGACATTTTTTTTTTCTTTTTTTTTACAGCAGAGAAGGCAAATGTTAGAACCATGATTAGATTTTTTTTGTCTTTGTCCATTTGCAGGTTCTAATTCTTCTCCATCCTAACCAAAACTAGAAAAAAAGTTTTTGGCTTGACATATCGATTACAATGAGAAAAATACAATTGCCATTTGCAATAATTTCCCTTTTCACTCGTAGATTACTGTTATACTAGTATAGCTAGTATAGCTGGTTGTCCTGTCTCAATAACTTGTATCCTCTTCCTATCAGAACAGAAGTGCTGAGTCAGTGTCAGGTTGGAAGCCCCCACAGAGGCTGTCTTGTATCCTGTCTCAATGTGTCAATGTCAATGTCAATGTCGATGCTGAGAGAACAGACACTTTCGCTGAATAAAAAAAATAAAATGAAACCTGCTATTTAAGAAAGCTTTTAGCTTTGTTCCATGTAATCCTGGTTGCATCTGTCATCTGACAGCTTTATAAGTGTCTGTTCTCCAAAATGATATACGTTTTTTAAAATATTCTTTATCAGCTGAGGCAGTTCAGAACCCTACAGCCTGAAACTGAGTCTACACCGTGTGTCTAGCAGTATTATTTTGTCATGCCACGTGTCTTGGATCCAATAAAGTTTTGTATTCTTTGAAGATCTGGCTGTCCTGTGGATTTTACTTGATGGTTGGCGCGCCTTATCATCCATAGCAGTTAATTCTACAGCTATAGGTGTATGACCCAGTTCAACATTTATTTAGTCAAATACGGGGGCAGTAAAGCCATGTGATGTGTTAGCCATCAATTAATACAGAAAGTTTGGAGTTTAGGTGATACCATTTGTTGGCTAACTTAAGTTATTCAAAATGCAAGTTTTTAGGACCCACTGGGCCACTACTTCAGAGTTTTTTTCATCCTGAAAAAGGAACCTAATTTGTAAAGAAAGCTTAAATATTTAATGACTTAGCCAATAAAGGGTATCCCTTAAGAATCCAAACTTTATTTCAAACAATGTATTAATACAGCTAAATAATTTTTTTTTTTTTTTAAATACATAACTATGTTGACTTATATCAAAATTTATCAAACAGTGTTGAGGGTTTTCCTGCCCGCTGCTTTGTTATTTTGTGATCATATTTCTCATTTAGTAGAGTCTTCTGGTGACCTTTTGTGTATCAGATTAATGGAATTAGAAGCCTGGCTTAATGACTAATCACAAAGCGTTTAGGCATTTATCATTTAGCATTTATCGATATGAAGTGATCCTAAGCTCCTATATAAAATAATCCTAGCTCTTCCTAAACAGGCTGATAACAATCAGGTCGATAAGCTTTAATATGTCTATGGATCTACTGTGAGACACATGATGCACAGACCGCCATTGGTCCTGTGGATGAGTGTACTTTCAGCTTTAAAAACATGTTCCCCTAGATGTTACTTGTTGCCAAGTAACTAGCTAAAGTCTTGTAACACACAACTAAGGCAGGCCATACATGATGCAATTTTCTTTCTTGCAACTATGGGTTGCAGGAAAGAAAATTACTTGATTGCCCAATAGAAGACATGCATTGCACTGATGATGGCTAGGGATGAGCTTCGTGTTCGAATCGAACCCATGTTCGACTCGAACATCGGCTGTTCGATCGTTCGTCGAATTGCGAATGCTATGGGCCGTTTGCGCCAAATTCGTGTGGCGCGTCACGGCCCATAATTCACTGCAGCATCGCAGTGCATTGCTGGCTGACAATTGGCCAAGCATGCACTATGACCCGCATGCTTGGCCAATCACAGCGCCGTCGGTAGAGAGAGCTGTAATTGGCCAAAACCAGGGTGGCTTTGGCCAATTATGGCTCAGGGGGTTTAGAACACGCCCCACACTATATAAGGCCGCCTGCACGGCGGCCCTGTGTAGTGTGTTCCGGCGTGCTGAGAGATAGAGAGAGAGAGAGACAGTGTCATTTCATTTGAGTTAGCTAGATTAGTCAGGGCAGTCAGTGAGTTAGCTGCACTTACAGTGTATTGTGTATATATATATGCATCCCAGGTGTTATATATATATATATATATATATATATATATATATACATACTGTATTCAGTTTAGCTAGATCCGTTCCTGTTATCTTTCTACTGACAGGCAGGCTTGTCTTGTTACAGTATTTACAGCTACCTGAAGAAAATTGCTGGTGTTCTTTTGATCCTATTAGTACCACAGTCAGGCAGCCAGACTATTTACAGTTAGTATAGTGCGTCCTGCTCACAGTGTTCAGTTAAAGCTACAAGTTATGCTTGATGATAATCAAGTAATTTGTGGCGCCCACCCTGAGTACCCACCACTGCGCTTAGGAAAATAAGTACCTTAAAAACTGTGTGTGAAAAAAATTGTATCAAAATATAAACAGAAGTGTGAAAACTTCCAAAGCTGCCACTTTAAATGTAAAAATGATGTAAACTATTAATTCGCAAGTGTCAGAAAATTAATATAAGCGGCACTAGTAGTAGTGATAGGTGGCCCTGTGTTTGACCAGTGAATATTGAGTGATATCAAAAGCACAAATAATGTATATCAAACACAACAATAATTAATATATATATATATATATATATATATATATATATATATATATATATATATATATATATATATATATATATATATAATCACCCTGTATCACAAAAATATAAGTACAAAACCAGAAAATAGAAATTAGTGAATAAAGTCCATCAATAGAAGAGACACCGTGACTGATGTGCAGGTTTCTAAAAGATGTCCACCAAAATCAAACGTGCCAGTGATTCCTCTCCCTTCAGATTCAAAACTCACCAGATAAATATGCCTCACACTCTCGTGTTTTGGCAAATAAGCGTGATAAACCTCACAATCAGGTTTAAACGAAAGATCCAAATTCCATCCGTATGTATACCATTTCACTCCACATGCAAATAAAAAATGCACTGATAGTGTAGTAACGTAAAACCAGATTTAATAATCACTGTGTAAAACTTCAAACATTGCACTCACATAAAATCTCTTTAAACCGAGCAAAAAATCACAGCAACAACATCTCCCAATCCTCCTGTGTAAACGCCCAACACCAAATGCAATGATGGTCACGGCAGACCCGAGGTGTGCGGAGGGGCTCTCACCACCACTCACTGATCTGCGTTGCCTCAGGCTTGGAATCCCTGCTCTCACTCTCAATCTCGATCCAGCGCGTCCTCCGTCACACGCTGCTACAGATGGATGCCGTACAGCCACGCCCCGACATGTTTCATCATATCTGACTTATTCATGGGATTGGCTGCACGGTACGGCTCCTCCTCCTCTTATACTCTGCACGTCTAACCCGGCTAAAGGCTACGTAGCTCACATTTCCGCTCACCAAGTGTCCCCACAGCCACAATACATCCCGCATTGGGACGCTCACTTTCAACAGGGGAGGCAAATACATATAAACATACATTTTCAGATGTTAACCCAGTATCGCCATATCCCATTATAAGTGATGTGCATCGGCAGGAATTAAACACTTTTAAGTTTAAATAGTACACTTTATGAACCATAAAAATAAAAATAAAATAAAAATAACATTAAAGTCAAATAAAATGCATGTCTCTCATAGCATGATTAACCGCTTGACATCCGGAGGCCGTCATATGACGGCCTCGACTTTCAGGGCTTATATCTGAATGATGTCTGAGGCTGCAGACATCATTCAGATACCGGCATTTTCAGCCGGCGATTCCGTACACCATAAGAACGATCATAGCAGCTGTTCCGCCGCGATCGGTGAGTCGGATAGTGGATCCGCCGGCGCCGGATGTTCACCATAGAGATTTCCGGTGGACCAGATGGTCGCCGGAGTCTCTATGATCGTTCGGAGGCCGGGCGCGATGTTATGACGTCACGCCCGGCCTCTGCATTCAAAAAACGGCACCGCTTCGGCTGTGAAGCGGCGATCGTTTTATTTATTTTTTTTATTTTAGGCTTCCCAGCCTAGAGGTGAGATGTGGGGTCTTATTGACCCCATATCTCACTGTAAAGAGGACTGATCGTGTCATATTCCTATTACAAGGGATGTCTACATTCCTTGTAATAGGAATAAAATTGATCAAAAAAAAATATTTTTTTTTAAAGTGTCAAAATAAAAAATTTTAAGTAAAATTAACAATAAAAAAAAAAAAAAAATTTTTTAAAGCGCCCCTGTCCCCGTGAGCTTGCACGCAGAAGCGAACGCATAATTAAGTCCCGCCCACATATGAAAACGGTGTTCAAACCACACATGTGAGGTATCGCCGCGAACGTCAGAGCGAGAGCAATAATTTTGGCCCTAGACCTCCTCTGTAACTCAAAACATGTAACCAGTAAAAAATTTTAAAGCGTCGCCTATGGGCATTTTTAAGTACCAAAGTTTGGCGCCATTCCACGAGCGTGTGCAATTTTGAAGCGTGACATGTTAGGTATCTATTTACTCGGTGTAACTTCATCTTTCACACAATGCAAAAAAATTTGGCTAACTTTGCTGTTTTGTTTTTTTTTAAAGCATGAAACTGTTTTTTTTCCAAAAAAAACGCGTTTGAAAAATTGCTGCACAAATACCGTGCAAGATAAAAAGTTGCAATGACCGCCATTGTATTCTCTAGGGTCTCTGCTAAAAAAACATATATAATGTTTGGGGGTTCTATGTAATTTTATAGCAAAAAAATGATGATTTTTGACATGTAGGAGCGAAGTGTCAGAAATGGCCCGGATGCGAAGTGGTTAATAAAAATGCATATACCTCGCATGAGATTTAAACACCTAGCAATCTAATCCATAACCGATTCATCCAGTTAAATGCCTTACTTTTCTATACCTGCCAGATGGTTGAAATTAGTGAAAGGTTTGTATATATATACATCTCAAAAAAAAGAATGAGGGACAACTAGATACAGGGATATACAACCTGCGTGATGTCGAATTGAATGATAAAGAATTAAACATATTACAGTCTGGCTTGAAATGTGCTCCTAGAAAGAGAATGAACAAATTTGAAATTTATATAGACACGCATAAATTCATCAGAACTTTAAACATGAAAAAATACTTCCTGAGCCACCCTGTGGAATCAGGGATTAGAGCTAATACAGGAGTGAATAGAGTTGATAGCTATCGAACAATCACTTCATTGAGGTATTTAAACATTTAGTTTTGAGAGACATTGAGGAACTCCCCTTAAAAAAGAGGGTGAACCCAGGTTAAATTAGAGATGGTTTGAAGTCCCTGGAGGATAAGAACAATATCATTATCCGACCAGCGGATAAGGGGGGAGGGGTAGTCTTGATGAACAAAGCTTTTTACCATAACCAGCTCATGGAACTCTTGGGAGATAGAATCACATACAAAAGATTGGGGTCCGACCCAACAGAGACGTACAAACTACAACTGGATGCGTTGATTGAATGGGGTTACCACATTAACGCATTGAATGTTAAAGAAAAACTTTATTTAGTGCCGTCTGCGTGTAGGATCCTAGTGATCTACACGCTGCCGAAAATCCACAAGAATACACAGGTACCCCCAGCACGACCAATCGTGAACGGGATTGGATCAATTACTGCAAGATTAGAGGAGTACTTGGATAGGTTTCTCCAGCCTAGTGTCATAATGACTAGAGCACATTTGAAGGATACATCAGACTTTCTACAACAATTAAAAAAGGTGGTAATTAACCCTGATGTAGAAACTTACCTGGTGACAGCTGATGTATCCTCACTGTACACCATTATACAGCATGAGGATGCACTACTGGCACTAAATTGGGCGCTGAGTAGGAGGGACGACATCCCCCACATGCAGAAACGATTTTTGGGACATGCTTTGGACTTCTGCATGTCCCATAATTATTTTTGGTATCATGGTTTTTTCTTCTCACAACAGGTTGGCGTGGCTATGGGAGCAAAATTTGCTCCCAGCCTCGCCAACCTGTTTATGGCTGAGTGGGAGGACAGGCGGGTATTCAGTAGTCAGAGGCCCCAATTGAAATTCTACCGTCGTTTTATAGACGATCTCATGTTCATATGGGAAGGATCAAGGGAATCGGTGGTGGAGTTCTTGGAGCTGTTGAATAACAACTCCAATAACATCAAATTAGAGTACCAGATTAGCGACACCACTATCAATTTCCTCAATGTAACTATCGAAAAGAAAGTGAATGGGCTGAGCACCAAAATATACTTTAAGCCAATGGATCGCAACAGCTACTTGACAATTAACAGCGGACACCATCCGACCTGAATCCAAAATATACCCAAGGGGCAAATTTTGAGTGTGCGACGAAATTGCACTGAGCTGGAGGATTACTACACACAAGCTAAAGTTTTGAAAGATAAATTTGTTCAAAAAGGCTACCAAAAACAGATGTTGGAAAAAACCATACAGGAGATAGCTACCGTTCCTAGAGACCAATGTTTCGGAAATAAACAACCAATGGTGGGTACTGACCAACATCAAATGAGGTTCATCACTGGTTTTCACTTTCAGTATAGGGACGTGGAAGCCATTTTCAAAAGGCACTGGCACATTCTAAGTCGAGACAGACAATTAGGGGAGATTTTACCCACACTACCTAAATTTGTTTCTAGGCGAGCCCCCAACTTTGGGGATCGGGTAGTTAAAAAAGTCCTGGATCCAGCAGGCCAACAGACTTTGAGTATTGATCTAAAGGGATTCTACCCATGCAGGAAATGTGTATGTTGCAAAACTGTAAGGATTTTGAACAGGGGTATGACAAGGGTCACCAACGCGGATCAGGAAGCCTTCGAGATAAAGGAATTTATCACCTGCAACTCCTCGCATGTTGTGTATATTTTATGGTGCCCATGCGGATTGTTATATGTAGGGAGAACTAAAAGATTATTAAAAATCCGCATATCTGAACACCTCACTAATATAAAAAATGGCTTCAAGCATCATATCGTGTCGTTACATTTCAAAGAGAAACATAACCAGGACCCCTCCCTGGTACAATATTGTGGGATAGACTGTGTACATCCATCATGGAGAGGGTCGAACAGGGTGAGGGATCTCTCCCAGAGGGAGACCCTATGGATATTCCGTTTAAAATGTCTTTCGCCTAGGGGCCTTAAAATTGAGGTGGACTTGAACTGCTTTATCAATAACTTCTGATCTCACATTTTTATTAATTTTTGTGCCCATATCCCGTAGTTGAAAAAACTTTTTCCTGAAAGATTAATGATGAACAGTTTATTTCATCTTTTTGTATAACAATTTAATTAATTCTTTCAAATTTTTTCAGATTTTTTCTGCATATTTGGGTATTGGGATTACTAACATGTAGAGACTGTACACGGTTGAGATTTGGATGGAGGGAATATTATATGGAATGATCTCTCAATGCGAATCATTGGATTATGGTGTCCCCTGATGCTTGTAAGCCATTTGGGTCACCCATAATACACAAAGTATGCTCATTTAATATTTGTTTAATAATATACCCTTGAGAACATTAGGAGTGAACAGAGAAATTTGTACACCCCACACCTAGGGGATCCTATATAGGACTCCTATTTGGGTTTGGGAGAGTTAATATGGTGAAGGACATTAATATTACAGCGAAGTAGAGATGTATATATATACAAAAGTTTCACTAGTTTCAACCATCTGGCAGGTATAGAAAAGTAAGGCATTTAACTGGATGAATCGGTTATGGATTAGATTGCTAGGTGTTTAAATCTCATGCGAGGTATATGCATTTTTATTAATCGTGCTATGAGAGACATGCATTTTATTTGACTTTAATGTTATTTTTATTTTATTTTTATTTTTATGGTTCATAAAGTGTACTATTTAAACTTAAAAGTGTTTAATTCCTACCGATGCACATCACTTATAATGGGATATGGCGATACTGGGTTAACATCTGAAAATGTATGTTTATATGTATTTGTCTCCCCTGTTGAAAGTGAGCGTCCCAATGCGGGATGTATTGTGGCTGCGGGGACACTTGGTGAGCGGAAATGTGAGCTACGTAGCCTTTAGCCGGGTTAGACGTGCAGAGTATAAGAGGAGGAGGAGCCGTACCATGCAGTCAATCCCATGAATAAGTCAGGTATGACGAAACATGTCAGGGCGTGGCTGTACGGCATCCATCTGTAGCAGCGTGTGACGGAGGACGCGGTGGATCGAGATTGAGAGTGAGAGCGGGGATTCTAAGCCTGAGGCAACGCAGATCAGTGAGTGGTGGTGAGAGCCCCTTCCGCACACCTCGGGTCCGCCGTGACTATCATTGCATTTGGTGTTGGGCGTTTACACAGGAGGATTGGGAAATGTTGTTGCTGTGATTTTTTGCTCGGTTTAAAGAGATTTTATGTGAGTGCAATGTTTGAAGTTTTACACAGTGATTATTAAATCTGGTTTTACGTTACTACACTATCAGTGCATTTTTTATTTGCATGTGGAGTGAAATGGTATACATACGGATGGAATTTGGATCTTTCGTTTAAACCTGATTGTGAGGTTTATCACGCTTATTTGCCAAAACACGAGAGTGTGAGGCATATTTATCCGGTGAGTTTTGAATCTGAAGGGAGAGGAATCACTGGCACGTTTGATTTTGGTGGACATCTTTTAGAAACCTGCACATCAGTCACGGTGTCTCTTCTATTGATGGACTTTATTCACTAATTTCTATTTTCTGGTTTTGTACTTATATTTTTGTGATACAGGGTGATTATATATATATATTAATTATTGTTGTGTTTGATATATATTATTTGTGCTTTTGATATCACTCAATATTCACTGGTCAAACACATGGCCACCTATCACTACTACAAGCGCCCCTTATATTAATTTTCTGACACTTGCGAAATAATAGAGTTTACAACAAAGCTACAAGTTAGTTTAGTGTGACCTCTGCACAGTGTTCAGCTAAAACTACAAGTTAGTGTAGTGCACAGTGTTCAGCTAAAGCTACAAGTTAGGGTAGTGCGTCCTCCTCACAGTGTTCAGTTAAAGCTACAAGTTAGTGTAGTGCGTCCTCCTCACAGTGTTCAGCTAAAGCTACAAGTTAGTTTAGTGTGACCTCTGCACAGTGTTCAGCTAAAGCTACAAGTTAGGGTAGTGCGTCCTCCTCACAGTGTTCAGCTAAAGCTACAAGTTAGTTTAGTGTGACCTCTGCACAGTGTTCAGCTAAAGCTACAAGTTAGTGTAGTGCGTCCTCCTCACAGTGTTCAGCTAAAACTACAAGTTAGTGTAGTGCGACCTCTGCACAGTGTTCAGCTAAAGCTACAAGTTAGTGTAGTGCGTCCTCCTCACAGTGTTCAGCTAAAGCTACAAGTTAGTTTAGTGTGACCTCTGCACAGTGTTCAGCTAAAGCTACAAGTTAGGGTAGTGTGTCCTCCTCACAGTGTTCAGCTAAAGCTACAAGTTGGTGTAGTGTGTCCTCCTCACAGTGTTCAGCGAAAACTACAAGTTAGTGTAGTGCGACCTCTGCACAATGTTCAGCTAAAGCTACAAGTTAGTGTAGTGCGTCCTCCTCACAGTGTTCAGCTAAAACTACAAGTTAGTGTAGTGCGACCTCTGCACAGTGTTCAGCTAAAACTACAAGTTAGTGTAGTGCATCCTCCTCACAGTGTTCAGCTAAAGCTACAAATTAGTTTAGTGTGAACTCTGCACAGTGTTCAGCTAAAGCTACAAGTTAGGGTAGTGCATCCTCCTCACAGTGTTCAGCTAAAGCTACAAGTTGGTGTAGTGTGTCCTCCTCACAGTGTTCAGCTAAAACTACAAGTTAGTGTATAGCGACCTCTGAACAGTGTTCAGCTAAAGCTACAACTTAATTTAGTGCGTCCTCTGAACAGTGTTCAGCTAAAACTACAAGTTAGTGTAGTGCGACCTCTGCACAGTGTTCAGCTAAAGCTACAAGTTAGTGTAGTGCGTCCTCCTCACAGTGTTCAGCTAAAACTACAAGTTAGTGTAGTGCGACCTCTGCACAGTGTTCAGCTAAAGCTACAAGTCATAGGGCGTACACACGGTCGGACTTTGTTCGGACATTCCGACAACAAAATCCTAGTATTTTTTCCGACGGATGTTGGCTCAAACTTGTTTTGCCTACACACGGTCGCACAAAGTTGTCGGAATTTCCGATCGACAACCACGCGGTCACGTACACCACGTACGACGAGACTAGAAAAGGCCGGTTCAGAACCAAGCGCGGCACCCTTTGGGCTCCTTTTGCTAATCTCGTGTTAGTAAAAGTTTGGTGAGAGACGATTCGCGCTTTTTCAGACTCGTGGCTTTCAGATCGTTTTCTGCCGTTCAGTTTGTGCTTGTGGGTTTGTATCTGCTCTTCAGTGCGTACAAGCAAGTTCCGCGTGACTTAGTCATTGTATTCTTGTTCGTTCGTTACTGGTTTTCAGGTCGCTCTTCACAGGCCTTGCTGTTCTTCAGTGCGTTCTGTTACTTCGTTCTGAGCAGCCGACCGTTTTCTAGCCATGTTTCGTATGCGTACTCCTCGTAGAGTTCGTGCTGTGCGGGGGCTTGGTGTTGGGGTCCTGACCTTGACACAAGTCCAGTGCATGAACAGGGTGGGGAGGAGTTCATGGACCAAGAATTGGTTTCTTCAGCGTGACCAGTTCTCACATATGCCTTTGCTCCGTGAGATCCGTGAGAATAATCCTGATGATTTCAGGAACTTTCTCAGGATGATGGACCCCGTGTTTCACCGTTTGTTGGCTTCGCTGACCCCCTATATCAGCAAGCAGGATACCTGCATGAGGCAAGCCATCACTCCGGAGCAGAGGTTGGTCGCTACCTTGCGGTATTTGGCCACAGGGATAAGTCTGCAGGACTTAAAGTTCTCGACAGGCATCTTTCCCCAGGCTCTGGGGATCATCATCCCAGAGACCTGTTCTGCCATCATACAGGTCCTGCAGAAGGAGTATATGAAGGTAAGATTTTTATCCTTTTATATCACATTTTATTGTATTGAATGTTTGATAATATATTGTATTTCTCTCCTCATTCCCTAATTACCATGATTAGAATATGCTGTGAATGTCCCCTTTGTTCTCATGCATGCTGGATTTTTATGTAATTATTATTTTCGGTCCTTCATACATATTTGCCCTTCACTAACCTCCCCAGCATGGTGTCTCCTGCCCTATATTCACCTCATGTAGTCACTTAACAATGTATTTTATCAGCTACATAGTAGTGCTTTACCCCAAACACCCCCTAAAATGTTTGGTAATGTTATTTTTGATTTAAATTCAGGCAGAGTGGCAGAGGCTTTTTTTTGTGGTGTCCCCAAATAATTTTTAGTAACCCTCCCTCTCCCAACTGCTAAGTCAGCTGATCCCAATTCTCTATCCTCAATCATCTATCTGCTGACTTTGCCAAACCCATACACACTATACCCACCTCTTTACTGGTCAGATTTATGGATGAATTCCCCAAAGCATGTAGTGCAAGGGCCTGCCTGTATACTTTCAAATGGTACTGTTTAAAGTTTTTGTAATAGCAGAATGTCCAAATGTCCTCAAATGTGTACAGTGTGTATTTATATCTTTGTATTATGACACTTCTTACCTGTCCAGTGGGCTGCCAATAGTGTAACTAAGGAGGGGCTGTTCCAAGTAATACCCTGTATTTAGGCATTCATCTCTCAATGAAGTGAAGAGGGTTACCTGTCCAAGAGTTCCCCCCCTATAATGTTAGAAATGGCCCATGAGAGGGGGGGAGGGGGAATATGATAGGTGTACCTTATACTTTGGCGTTGTTAAATTCCCCTTAATAAATGCTATCTGGAGGTTGCCACATAATGTTTGTGTATAATCTGCTTGCCATGTTTCCGTGAAAAAATAGTAATGTTTATTGTTTTTTCCTCAACAGTTTCCTTCCACGCCACAGGAATGGCAGACTGTGGCCTCCCACTTTGCCCAGCGGTGGGACTTTCCTAACTGCGGAGGGGCAATTGATGGGAAACACGTCCACATCGTCCCACCACCCAACTCGGGGTCGTACTATTATAATTTCAAGGGGTTTAATAGTATAGTGATGTTGGCGGTGGTGTCGGCTAATTACGACTTCTTGTATGTGGACGTGGGGAAGAATGGCCGGATGTCCGATGGTGGAGTGATCGCCCAGACGGAGTTCTACAGGCGTCTCCAGAATGGCAGCTTGGACTTGCCAACTCCAGAGGACAATGTGGAAGGTCTCCCATTTGTGTTCATTGCTGATGAAGCGTTTGCGCTGGGGAACCACCTGATGCGGCCATTCCCGATGAGGACCCTCACCCCGGAACAGAGGGTTTTTAATTACCGGCTGGCCAGAGCCCGAAGAGTGGTGAAGAACACATTTGGAATCCTGGCCAGCCGGTTCTGACTATTTCTGACACCCATCCATATGGCGGAGTATAAACTGAACCATATAATACTGGCGTGCTGCGTTCTCCATAATTTTTTAAGAAAACATTCTGCCAACTCTGCTGGCTCAGTTGGGCCTGAGGCCGGAATCCTACATCCAACAACATTGACGGCGCTTGAAAGTGGCCGTCCTGGCTTGCCCTCCCTGAGTGACCATGATGTCCGGTTACGATACCTGGAGTTCTTTGCGGGTAGGGGGGCTATCAATATGCCAGACAATATGTGAAGCCTTTTTCAAATAAAAAAAAAAAAAGAAATTCTTTGAGGACATTTACTGCTTGTGTTTCTTTTAGCTGACCCTGACAGAAATGTGTGGAGTCCAGAAAATGTCGTGATTGTGTAACCTTTTTATACAAAGCACTGTTGGCTGGTCTTTCCTAAATGCAAAAACACATTTCACTCCAAGTGCACTTGCAACTGCACTGAACCTGCACTTGTAGTGCAAAGTGGATTTGCCCTTAGGAAATAACCCCCATTTTTGCATAAAACAGCAATTACATCACCCCAAAAGTGTTGTAGTGTTGAGACAATAATCCACACATTCTTGAGTAAGCCACTTTTTTATACCTGCACAATCACATGTGCATTTACCAAAGGTTTTTAAAACAAACCAACATTTTTTGTTGTATAACAATTTTTGCAGTAGCATTATCAAAAATCGAAATATCCATTTCAGATAAAACAGGCCTGTGTAAAACCAACAAGAAAGCCAAAAAACTTAAACTTACAAAGTTCACATTAGGTAAAAGCTGAAGGCTATATCAGACATCAGTATTTAGGAACTGGGTTTGATATAGCGTTCAGATGGGGGGAAATCACCCCTGGAAAAGCCAAATTTGGAAGATGCACACAAATTTACGAATGTCAACATGTGCTATCTGCCATCAGGGGGGATCAAGGGACGTGTTTTGGGGGAGCAAGCCCTTCCTCAATGCTACTTTATAATTGAGGAAGGGGTTGCACCCCCAAAACGCGTCCATTGATCTCCCGTGATGGCAGATAGCACATGTTGGCACACTGTGTGCATCCTCCAAATTTGGCTTTTCAAAACATTGCAAAAAATTATAAAAGATTGGACCACAATAAAACAAGTGATTTTGTGGGGTTTAAATTTGCCCCAAAACATCAATGATGTTATTATTTTTTTTTAATAACATCATTGATTTTTTGCTGGATGTTTTGCAGTTCGGCATTACACCCCATGATCTCCCCGATCAGGATCTGGGCACTTTCAGAAGTAAAGCGTTCTCTATCCCTCACATCACGATCACCTAAAAAGAGATAAAGAAAAAAAAAAAAGGTCTCAAAAATCTGCCACCATCCATCTCTTTTACCTGAGCCTGTGATGGCAGACACTCACCTGTCGTGATGCCAATCTCAACCACATCTTCTTCTTCCTCCTGCTCTTCTTCTTGGGTTTGGGGGTATTTCACCTTCTTCCATAGGTGGGGGGTCAAGTGTTCTCCTGGGATGAGGGGTGTCCTCCGAGTCTTTTCTCCCCTATGTAAAACAAAAATGGTAGAATTAGCACACAGATATTTGATGGCAGAACTAGAAATAGGAAACATTGCTTGGAAGTGGTGTACAATTGTCTATTTTAGCCGAGTTCCAAGATGTATATTTTTTATTGGCCTTTGTCAAGCTGCAATACTTTACCTGTTTGGTACAAGCTTCACAGATGTAGCCCCCCCTATAGTATACACTGGAGCACCTGTGTGACCCCCTAATAAAAATGGTGTTCTGGGGTCCCACACTAGTGCTCCAGTGTCCAGATGAGAAAACAGCTGCTCAGTGTCCTCTCCTTACACACAATCTAGTTGGCATTTCATTCTAGTAACAAACCCATCTACACAAACAAATATTTGGCATCCAAGTAGGCCCAAAAAAATGTGTGAAAATGCATATGGCCTAAACAATGGTGTTCTAGAGGCCGAAAGAAAAATGTTTGATACGAACGAATAATGGGCCCATGAACATTAAAGTTGCCCTTTTAAACGTTACAATTAATAAAAGCATATGGAGCAGAACGAACGGAATAAAGACAGAAAGAATAGGAACACAGCACAACTACTTACTTTTTTGCAGCACTCTCCGGATCTTTCGGTACTGCTCTGGCTCTCTCAACTTCAGGTCCGACCAAGGCTTCCTGAGCTGATCCTTAGATCTTCGTACCCCGAAATTCCTGTGAAGGCTTTTGATCACTTTAGCAATGATTTTGGCCTTTCGGATGTTGGGGTGGGGGTAAGGCCCATATTTTCCGTCATAGTCGGACTTCCTCATGATGTCGACCATCTCCAACATCTCCCCAAAGGACATATTTGTGGCCTTAAAACGTCTTCTTCTGGATCGGGACGTGCCTGGATCCGGGCTGTCCTCCTCCTCCTCCTCGTTGCTATAATTAGCACACACCTGCTCTAAATCCGCCATCATGCTCTTCACCCACTGCGCCGAACGAAAAGGGGCGGGGAATAGACTAGAAAGAATGTCAGGGGCGGGCGGAGTTACGCGCATGCGCAGTGTGTATAAAGCGTAACACGCGTGCGTATTACGTACGATCTGTGAGTAGAGGAAGGAGCATTGGACGCGCCGATCGTAAGAACGAAGGTAAGAGACAAACTTGTGCCTATACTGCTTCTTGATTGAGGCCTATATTGTAACAAGATTAGGAGAGTTTTGTCTGACATTAGGCTTTGTCTTGTGTTGTGTCTTGCAGTGAACATGGATATGGTACTCAAAGATAATGACTTCATGTCAGTATTCATAGATATGCTAAGGGAGCTGCCCTGTCTGTGGGAGATTACCCACCCCCATTTTAAGAACCAAGCAAAGAGGAAGGCAGCACTGGAGCAATTGTGTGAAATTGTGAAGCAGGTGATCCCCACGGCAGGCATCACCTATTTAAAGATATTAATTGGTTGCCTGAGGAGCACATATCTGAGGGAGCGCAAGAAAGTCCTGGATTCACAGAGATCTGGAGCAGCAGATGACATCTATGTCCCCAGGATGTTGTACTACGACAGGCTGCACTTTCTGGCAGGCCAGACTGAACCCAGGCCATCCCTCTCCAGTCTTCCTTCCACGCTTCCTTCCCCCCCGGCTGAGGCTTCTGACGCTCAACCTGGGCCTTCCAGGCCACATGTGGGAGAGTCCAGATTGAGCCAGGTATAGCATTCCTCTAAATATTTCTGCTTGTCCAATCAATGATGTTAACTAGATGTTAGTTGGGAGTACTAATTTAGGATTTTGATTGATGATGCAAAAACTAAAACCATGTCCTTTTTTCATACACAGGGAAGTCTCAGCCAGGAGGTGGCCGGGCCAAGCTGGCTGGCTGATCTGCAGGTCCCTCCACCTCCCCTGAAAAGAGAAAGTGGCAGTAGGAGGAGTGCCCTAGAGGAGGCTGCTATAGGATTCTTTTGGAGGGCTACAGAGGTCCTGGGAGCACCCCACACCATGGAGGAGAACATTGCTGCCTTCATTGCATATAAAATGCAGAGGATGGAGGAGGGCCAAAAAGTCATGTGTGAGGCCCTCAAATCGGAGGCTCTGGAGAAAGGTATGAGGGGCCAAATAACACCTTAGACACACCTTCGCGATGGTCCTCCTCCTCCTCCTCCTGCAGGTCCTCCTCCTCCTCCTCCCTCTCCTCCAGGTCCCCCCAGTCCTCCTCCAGGTCCCCCCAGTCCTCCTCCTCCTCCAGGTCCTACTCCTCCTCCTGCCACATCTCCAATTGCACAGCCACAGCCCGGAAGGAAGCGTGGAAGGAAGACCAGAAAGTGATTGCCCTGGGTTCAGTCTGGTCGGCCAAAAAATGCAGCCTCTTGTGGTACCACAGCCTGGGGACACAGATGTCATCTGCTGCTATCCGGATCTCTGCGAATCCCGGACCAGACTGCCCTCCCTTAGATATGGACTCCTCAGGCCACCAATTTTGATGTTGAAGAATTGATGTCTGCCGTGGGGGTCCCAGGCTTCGCTAATTTCTCCTGTTGATCCAGTGTTGCCTTCCTCTTTGTTTGGTTCTGATCCCTTAATAAAGGATTTTTGTTTTGAATTATACTCTCCTATGTGTTTTACTTCAAAAAGGACAGTTTGTTTGTGAGGATTCAGGTACATTTCAAATATACAATGTGAAATGAACAAGGGTCACCAACAACAAACAATCTCCTGGAGATTAAATAATAAAACATATCAATGGTGTTGGGGTAACTTGACACACAAAACACACACAAAAATATTCTGGAGTAAAAATAAAAATAACATTGAACAAAGATCAGCCTTGGAAAAAATCCAAACATTAAAGAAAAAAAAGGCTGAAAATACAAAAAAAAAAAAAATGTCAGATGTGACAACTAATAACAATATATTCAGGGAATCCCACTAAAAAAACACAAATAAAACTTTGTGAGAAGTGTGTGTGAATATGAGCAGCAAAACTACTTAATTCTTGTCACATTATAAAGAAGAAGAGAGTGCGCTGTATTAAACCATTTTGAACATTGCAGCGTGACGAAAGTGCTGTATCCATTGCGAACGCTAAGTTTACCAGAACGAGCTGTCCCGTCTCGGAATTTCTTCTGAGCGTGCGTGGCACTTTGTGTGTCGGAACAGGCCACACATGGTCGGAATTGACGCGATCGGATTTTGTTGTCGGAAAATTTTATCTCCTGCTCTCCAACTTTGTGTGTCGGAAAATCCGATGGAAAATGTCCGATGGCGCGCACACACGGTCGGAATTTCCGACAACACGCTCCGATCGGACATTGTCCATCGGAAAATCTGACCGTGTGTACGGGGCATTAGTGTAGTGTGTCCTCCTCACAGTGTTCAGCTGAACCGACAAGTTATTTTTTTGCGAGCTCTGCACAGTGTTCAGCTAAAGCTACCTGTAGAAGGTTGGTGGTGTTTTCCTGATCCTATCACTACCGCAGGCAGCTAAATAAGCTACAAGTTATTTTTTGGCGAGCTCTGCACAGTGTTCACCTAAAGCTACCTGTAGAAGGTTGGTGGTGTTTTCCTGATCCTATCACTACCGCAGGCAGCTAAATAAGCTACAAGTTATTTTTTGGCGAGCTCTGCACAGTGTTCACCTAAAGCTACCTGTAGAAGGTTGGTGGTGTTTTCCTGATCCTATCACTACCACAGGCAGCTAAATAAGCTACAAGTTAGTGTAGTGCGAGCTCTGCACAGTGTTCACCTAAAGCTACCTGTAGAAGGTTGGCGGTGTTTTCCTGATCCTATCACTACCACAGGCAGTTAAATAAGCTACAAGTTATTTTTTGGCGAGCTCTGCACAGTGTTCACCTAAAGCTACCTGTAGAAGGTTGATGGTGTTTTCCTGATCCTATCACTACCGCAGGCAGCTAAATAAGCTACAAGTTATTTTTTGGCGAGCTCTGCACAGTGTTCACCTAAAGCTACCTGTAGAAGGTTGGTGGTGTTTTCCTGATCCTATTACTACCGCAGACAGCTAAATAAGCTACAAGTTAGTGTAGTGCGAGCTCTGCGCAGTGTTCACCTAAAGCTACCTGTAGAAGGTTGGTGGTGTTTTCTTGATCCTATCACTACTGCAGGCAGCTAAATAAGCTACAAGTTAGTTTTTTGCAAGCTCTGCACAGTGTTCAGCTAAAGCTACCTGTAGAAGGTTGGTGGTGTTTTCCTGATCCTATCACTACCACAGGCAGTTAAATAAGCTACAAGTTATTTTTTGGCGAGCTCTGCACAGTGTTCACCTAAAGCTACCTGTAGAAGGTTGATGGTGTTTTCCTGATCCTATCACTACCGCAGGCAGCTAAATAAGCTACAAGTTATTTTTTGGCGAGCTCTGCACAGTGTTCACCTAAAGCTACCTGTAGAAGGTTGGTGGTGTTTTCCTGATCCTATTACTACCGCAGACAGCTAAATAAGCTACAAGTTAGTGTAGTGCGAGCTCTGCGCAGTGTTCACCTAAAGCTACCTGTAGAAGGTTGGTGGTGTTTTCTTGATCCTATCACTACTGCAGGCAGCTAAATAAGCTACAAGTTAGTTTTTTGCAAGCTCTGCACAGTGTTCAGCTAAAGCTACCTGTAGAAGGTTGGTGGTGTTCTCATACTACAGGCAGGCAGTTGATTTTGCTAGCTGCAGTATCAGTACATATATATATATATATATATATATATATATATATATATATATATATATATCGCAGCTTAGTACAGCTACAGGCCATTAGTATGTCTGGAAGGCCAACAAGGAGAGGCAGACAGTCACAAGCCGATAAAAGAGGGCAAGCAGGCTCTGTGTCTAGAGGCAACAGTGCTGGTATTGGAGACGGTGCATCCTCATCAGCACGTGGCCGTGTGACACGCTTGGCCTTTTTTTCGGCAGCTGGCCGTGTTGAGCCGCAGCATGCGGAAGACTTGGTCGAGTGGATGACCAAGCCGTCCTCATCCTCCTCATACTCTCTCACCCATGCTCAGGGTACTTTGTCTGGCAAAGCAGCTGCCAACGCGGCCCTTTCCCTCGGCTCAATGTCATCAGTGACTCCTTCCCTAGCCCCACCATGTCCTCCTGAGGAGTCCCTCAAACTGTATGATCACAGTGTTGGGTACATGCTCCAGGAGGATGCCCAGCGTTTGGAAGGCTCTGATGATGATACTGAGCTAGATGAAGGCAGTAACGTGAGCTCGGACAGAGGGGTGCCCAAGAAGGACAGCAATCTGGCAGTCATGCTCCCCCTGCTGCAGCATACTGCCAGGTTTGCTCCAGTGATGAGGAGGGAGGGGATGATGAGGTCACTGACTCAACGTGGGTGCCTGAGAGAGGGAGGGAGAGAGGAGGAGGAGGCACATCACCAACGAGGCAGGATGCCCTCCAGGGGTCAGCCTAAGGGCAGCACACTGACTGCATCACACCCCAAAGCTCCGCATGTGCAGGGCGCTGCAGTCTCTACACGTTATTCAAAAAGTTCTTTGGTGTGGGCCTTTTTTGAGACGAGTGCATCAGATCGCACCGCTGCTATTTGCAACATATGTCTCAAGCGTATCTCGCGTGGACAAAACATCTCCCGCTTGGGCACCACATGCTTGACCAGACATATGTAGACCTGCCATGCAGTTCGTTGGTAAGCGTATCTAAAAGACCCACACTAAAGAACAAATGAATGAAGGTGTAGAATTAGGTGTGTCACAGCCAAGTACTTGTGGGCAATCTGCTTTCGGTACACCGACGTCAGATTGTACCAGGCAAATTTCCCTGCCCCAGCTGCTGCACCGCCGAAAGAAGTTCGCTCCCAGCCATCCACATGCCCAGCGGTTGAATGCTAGCTTGGCAAAATTGCTAGCACTTCAACTGCTGCCTTTTCAGTTGGTAGACTCTGCCCCCTTCCGTGAGTTTGTGGAATGTGCGGTTCCTCAGTGGTAGGTACCCAAACGCCACTTTTTCTCACGGAAGGCGATTCCGGCTCTCTACCGCCATGTGGAAGGCAATGTCCATGCCTCGCTGGACAGGGCGGTCAGCGTTAAGGTACATATTACCGCTGACTCATGGTCCAGCAGGCATGGACAGGGACGTTACCTAAGTTTCACCGCGCATTGGGTGACTCTGCTGGCAGCTGGGAAGGATGCAGGACAAGGTGCAGTAGTGTTGGAGGTTGTTCCGCCACCACGCCTCCAAAATGCCACTACTAATGATTGTGACACACCTCTCTCCTCCACCCCCTCCTCTTCTTCTTCCTCCATGGCCTCTTCCTGTGCTTTGTCCTTGGAACCAGTGGTGCTCCGTAGCCGTTCAAGGGGCTACGTAATTATGCAGGCCAAAAGATGCCATGTGGTGCTCGAGCTGGTGTGCTTGGGGGACAGGAGCCACACTGGGGAAGAGGTTCTGTCAGCTCTGCAGGGGCAGGTTCAGAGGTGGTTGACGCCATGCCAACTTAAAGCAGGAATGGTTGTTTGCGACAATGGCACCAACCTCCTCTCTGCCCTCCGACAGGGACAAATGACCCATGTGCCCTGTTTGTCTCACGTCCTTAACTTGGTGGTGCAGCGGTTCTTGGGCAGGTACCCGGGCTTACAGGATGTCCTGAGGCAGGCCAGGAAAGTCTGTGTGCATTTCCGCCGGTCATATAATGCCAGTGCTCGGCTGGCGGACCTCCAAAAGGAGTTTAACCTGCCCAAGAACTGCCTGATCTGTGACATGCCCACCAGGTGGAACTCAACGTTGGCCATGCTGCAGCGGCTGCACACGCAGCAGAGGACCATCAATGAGTACCTGTGCGACTATGGCACCAGGACAGGGTCAGGGGAGCTTGTTTTTTTTCCCCATGCCAGTGGGCCATGCTCAGGGATGCATGCACTGTCCTGTCACCATTTGAGGAGGCCATGAGGATGGTGAGCAGTGACAGTGCATGCATCAGTGACACTGTCCCCCTTGTCCACCTGTTGGAGCACACGCTGCGTGGAATAATGGACAGGGCACTTGAGGCAGAACAGAGGCAGGAAGAGGAAGACTTCCTTAGCTCTCAAGGTCCCCTTTATCCGACAGTGTTCCTGCGTGCCCGCCGATCACACAGGAAGAGGAGGAGGAGGAGGAGGAGGATTGTGTCAGTAAGGAGGTGGAGCCTGGCACTCAGCATCAGCAGCAGTCTTTAAGGGATCAGTCCCAAGAAACACATGGACTTGTACATGGCTGGGAGAAGGTGGCTGCGGACCATGTCGTCCTTAGTGACCCAGAGGACTCCGGACCGAATACCTCAGCAAACCTATGCTGCATGGCCTCCCTGATCCTGCAAAGCCTGCGTAAGGATCCTCGTATTCATGGTATCAAGGAGAAGGACCAATACTGGCTGGCAACCCTCCTTGATCCACGTTACAAGGGTAAGGTTGCGGACCTTATCTTGCCATCGCAGAGGGAGCAGAGGATGAAACATCTTCGGGAGGCCTTGCAGAAAGGTCTGTGCAACGCATTCCTAGAGACTGGGAGGTTACAAACTCCTGTTTCTGGACAACGTGTTGCTGAGGCTTCGGTCAGTCAAAGAAGGAATGGTGGAGAAGGTGGCCGTCTGACTGATGCGTTCAGACAATTATTTAGTCCGCAGCCCTAAGGTATGATCGGTTCCAGCAACCATCGCCAGCGTCTGTTTTACATGGTGCAGGAATACCTAGGGGCAAGATCTGACTTGGACACCTTTCCCACCGAAAATCCTCTGGGTTACTGGGTCTTGAGGATGGATCACTGGCCAGAGCTTGCACAGTATGCAATTGAGCTACTGGCCTGTGCTGCATCCAGCGTTCTTTCAGAACGCACATTCAGTGCTGCTGGAGGCTTTGTAACCGATCACAGGGTGCGTCTGTCCACCGACTCGGTCGATCGACTGACCTTCATAAAAATGAATCAGTCTTGGATCACCACCAGCTACCAAGCACCTGATGCTGATGTAACCGAATAACTTTTTTTGAAATCTCAGATCCCTTCAAAGACTGCCTATGCTGATGCTGAGTGACTATCCTGAGTAATTATCCTCTTCCTCCTCAATGATCACGCTGATAGCTTGTAAGAATATTTTTGGTTCTGGGCACCGCCACCAGTGCATACGGCCAGTTTTTCAGCCCCTGTTTAACAGGGGCGTGTAATTACAATTTTTTATGCAATACTTTGCAGCAGGGCTCGTTCCTGCGTTCCAACTAGAGTTTCTGTGAGGGGTTGCAGTGTTGTGGCACCAGCACCAGTGCCTAAGGCCCAATTTTTCAGCCCCTGTTTAACAGAGGCGTGTAATTACAATTTTTGATGCAATACTTTGCAGCAGGGCTCGTTCCAGCATTCCAACTGGAGTATCTGTGAGGGGTTGCAGTGTTGTGGCACAAGCACCAGTGCCTAAGGCCCAATTTTTCAGCCCCTGTTCAACAGAGGCATGTAATTACAAATCTTGATCTAATATTTCACAGCAGGGCCCGTTTCTGCGCCCACCAAGAGCGAGTGAGGACTTACAGTGTTGTGGCACCAGCACCACCACCATCACCAAAGGCCCAATTTTTCAGCCCCTGTTTAACAGGGGCGTATAATTACAATTTTTGGTATAATTACAATTTTTGGTGCAATACTTTGCAGCAGGGCTCGTTCCAGCGTTCCAACTAGAGTATCTGTGAGGGGTTGCAGTGTTGTGGCACCAGCACCAGCACCAGTACCTAAGGCCTAATTTTTCAGCCCCGTTTAACAGGGGCGTGTAATTACAATTTTTGATGCAAAACTTTGCAGCAGGGCTCGTTCCAGCGTTCCAACTAGAGTATCTGTGAGGGGTTGCAGTGTTGTGGCACCAGCACTAGTACCTAAGGCCTAATTTTTCAGCCCCTGTTTAACTAAGTAATTACAATTTTTGATGCAATACTTTGCAGCAGGGCTCGTTCCTGCATTCCAACTAGAGTTTCTGTGAGAAGTTCACAGCAGGGCCTGTTTCTGCGCCCACTAAGAGCATGTGAGGACTTACAGTGTTGTGGCACCAGCACCACCACCACCACCACCAAAGGCCCAATTTTTCTGCCCCTGTTCAACAGGGGCATGTAATTACAATTCTTGATCTAATATTTCTCAGCATTGCCCTGTGAGGGCTTACAGTGTTGTGGCCACAACAACACCTAAGGCCCAAATTTCTGCTGAGTATATAGGGCAGGCCCCTATTTTCAAACATCCAACTTACAAATGGCTCCTACTTGCAATTGGAAGGAGACAACAGGAAGTGAGATGAAATCTACCCATAGGAAGGGAAATTCTCTCCTGTAAGAGTTAATATGGGAAAAACATTTCTCCTTTCCACTGATGCTTTATCACCAATCCTTGTTTCACAAAAAATCCTAAATTTTCAAAAAAGTGAGGTTCAATCTTCTGAAGAAGAGCACAGACAGCAAAACAAATGTCACAGGGTGATAACCCTTCCCTATGTTTTCCAAAAAGCTTAAAAAAGATTTTTTGGCTGGAGCTAAACACGTTAAAAATGTACCCATTCAAAATTACAAACAGATTCTACTTAACAACAAACCTACAGTCCCTGTCTTGTTTGCACCACCTGTATACTGCTGTTCAGAGTATACAGGGCCTGGTGGCCCCACACCTTTCCTTTTTTTAATTTGGGTGCGGGGTTCCCCTTAATATCCATACAAGACCCATAGGGCCTGGTAATGGACTGGGGGGTACCCATGCCGTTTGTCTCACTGATTTTCATCCATATTGCCAGGACCCAACATTACATTAAAGCCACAAGCAGTTTTAAATGACTTTTTTTCCTTTAAAAAAGACATTGTGTGCAGGGACTGTTCTAAGCATGGGAAACATGCGCCACTTTACAGGCATACTATAGACACCCCCCAGGTACAATATTTAAAAGGAATATTTCACTTTTTTTTTTTACTTTAAGCATCATTAAAATCACTGCTCCCGAAAAAATGGCCGTTTTTACAACTTTTTTTGCATTGATACATGTCCCCTGGGGCAGGACCCGGGTCCCCAAACCCTTTTTAGGACAATACCATGAAAATTAGCCTTTAAAATGAGCACTTTTGATTTTGAATGTTCAAGTCCAATAGACATCAATGGGGTTCTAACGTTCGTGCGAATTTTCGGTCCGTTTGCAGGTTCTGGTGCGAACCGAGCCGGGGGGTGTTCGGCTCATCCCTAATGATGGCCATCTAGACTCAGGCAGGCCATAGATGATGCAACTGGATTCGCTCATCAACATTCAGTGTTCATGGGGGAATCCCTCTCGCAGAGCTATTGTGTTCTCTCGGCAGGGAAGTGTGAGGAACCATCCTTGCCAAGCGAACACAATGATTACTGCTAGGAGCTATAGCTAATGGCAATAAAAAAAGCCAACATGCTGGTTGTACCCAAGTCGATCGATGGATCAGGCTGCCCATAGATGGTTCAAATTTTGGTCAGTCCCTGCTGATCCAGCCAAGATTCAAACCATATATTGCTGGTTTAACTGACATCCACAAAAGCTGATAGTATTATCGGGATAGGAAATCCTCTAGCAAAGCACAGGTAGCAAATGTTGCCTACTAATGCCTTCGTTTTCAAAATGTTATCAGCTAATCAGGCAAAGCTACCTTTCTGCAAATTCTGTGAATTTTTTTAAAAGTTATCGTCACTTAAACGGCATGGGAAATCAGGCCCAGCTATGGAGGACCCTTTTTATCATGAAAAACAAACAAACCATAAATCAGGAGGATTGTTTTTTTCATATAACTTTAGGAATGTCATAGAAAATATACAAGTCCTTTTATCTATAGGTTTGGGACATGTTTTAAAGCTATACATGATGTTATAGAACCACTAACATTTTCAGGGACAGCCTTGGCAAATGCACAATTTTGGCAGCACATATTAAATTATCGCAGGTGAGATAGCCTCTTTCAGGAGGAGTTGCTGTCAACTCCTCCTGAAAGAGGCTATCTCACCTGCGATAATTTAATATGTGCTGCCAAATTGTTGCACTCTCTCCCATCTCCCACAGCAATGGGAGCAGATCAAGACCACAGAGGTCCTTAGCCTGTGTACAGGTACGAAAGAGCAAGAGTCCACGCTAGGCGCACAGTGAGACCCAATTTTGTTACTGGTTGTGAGGTAGCGGAGATACTCAGACAGGTGGAGAGGTAATTGGCTCAGGGTGTTCATCCAAAATGCAACAGTGACCATAGTGGTGTATATTAACATCAAGAGAATTGATTAGAGTTCCGTTGTCTGTTCAAGTAAATGTACCCCATGTGTAAGGCAGTGCCTGTGTCTGTGCCTTATTTAGCCCAGAAGAACCCACCCTGGGGTAGACCTCTCATATGACCCATACCTGGTGCCCAACGAAGAGGGGGTCATGGAGAAGGCACCACCCACTTACCCCTTAAAAGTATGCAAAGATAAACAATTCCCAATAATAGGTACTAACAAACCATTTTTTGAAGCAGGGAGAGTTAAAAGCCATCTGAAGGGGGCGTGGCTTGCCTTGGGAGAAGATGGCTGCTTAACTCCCAAGCTCTGTCAGCCTACAGCCTTTCCTCAGCTTTCCCTGGGGACAAAAACTGTGATTTTGCTTCTGAACATGTGGACAGCATCCTGTGGAACATCAGCATCTAGATCGCGATCTCCAAGAGATATAAAGGACACACTTTTTGCGGCCATCACAGATCTCTGTCATGAAATTCAGGCAATCGCAGGAAGAGTACAGGAGGTGGAGAGGAAGGGTGTACATCAGCAGACCACAACAAGGAAGATTCACCGCTCAGTGGACACACACACGATGCAACTCTGGGATTTACAGAGACATGTAGAAGATCTAGACAATTGTGGGAGAAGGCATAACCTGCGGGTAAGAGGTCTCCCCGAAACTGTGGACACCAACCAGATACAGTACTCCCTGCAGTGACAGCCCTGTTTAATCAGCTTCTTGAAAAAAACAGCCAAACGCCCATAGACATGGAGCACATTCACAGGGCCCTCAGACCACGAGGAAGAGATGCCGAACCTCCAAGGGATATTATATGCTGCCTGACTGACTACAAAATCAAAGAAGAAATCCTAAATAAGGCCTGGAACAAATCACAGCTGGAACATGAGGGACATATCATACACATCTATCAAGATCTGTTGGCCATTACCCTCAGACACAGGAAAGACCTACGCCTTTTGCTGGAGGTCATGAAGAACAAAGGAATATAATACAGATGGAAATTTCCATTCGGGCTGTCGGCATCCTATCAAGGACACTCTGCTTTGCTCAGAGTACCTGAAGAATTAGAAGCCTTCTGTCACACCCTTGACATACCGTATGTAGAAGTACCGAACTGGTATGCCGACTTTAACATCTCTAGCTCACCCGTCAGATTACCCAGAGAAGAACCAATGGAGGCGCAAAACACACTTCTGACGGCACCAATCCCCTTCAGCTACACGAGTGATCCCAGCTCTGATGTCTCAACATCAACTTCACAGCCCTACGGCAGCTCCTTTACCCCGCAGGGCACACCGAGATCGTTAAGATGAGGAGGACATTTCCACTTGATCAGATAAGTTCTAAAACATTTTTACCATCCTGCTTATCTCCACACCTAGCTCAGTTATTACCCTGCTGTACCTATGTGATACACACATAATACGGATAGCACTGAGATCCTTTTCGAATTGATGGCAATTTATAACACCACAAGACTTTGTTGTTTTAGACATGGTTGTTTGCATTATAGCAGTGGTCATCAACCCTGTCCTCAGGGCCCACTAACAGGCCAGGTTTGCAGGATAACTGAAATACATCACAGGTGATATCATTTGCTGCTCAGTGATTGCAGTATTCTAGTCTGCATCTCCCCAAGGTAAGACATAAAACCTGGCCTGTTAGTGGGCCCTGAGGACAGGGTTGATGACAACTGCATTATAGGATCAACAATACCACACTCCAGATGAACATAATAGAAGTTGCCCTGGACAACATCACAATTACAGATCTGCATACTTCTGTTTACACACCAGATCAGCACATCAGTGAAGGAATGTTACCAAGTGACCTTTTATATTCTTGTCTCCCATTCAACTTCTGGAGTACACGGATATACTAATGCCCCTTCAGGAGACAGGCTCTGCGCGCTGACACCGGCTGAACTCACAGAAGGAATACTACACCCGAAAACAGTGACTCTTTCATTACAATACAAACTGACCACCTCCAATACAGAGTCCTTTACCGCACCACGCAGACTTGATCAATCGGACCTGACTCTCCCCAAACCTGTAACCTGTGGAGACAGATGCTGACTTATGAAATTTCTCCATGTGCTGTAATTCAGATAAGGACGCTATGAATTTAATTGTCTTGCTAACCTTGGATCAAAATGGAGAATAATCCACAGCTCTAACCAGTATCTTTAGCTATTGATAATAATATCTATTTAATATGTTGAACTATACCATCACACTTCATAGTGTTAAGGATTTTAAATATTTGGAAAAGGTATATAGATATATTGCACAGTATACTGGTTATATCTTTTTCTAATTTCCCTCTATGTCTGATATGATATAAGTATGAAGTATTGGAGCATCTCAATCTAAAACATTATTTGTGGACGCCATCTAGTGGTAAATAATAATTACTGATATTAATATACATAGTGCTATTGTTAAAAGTAAGCCACGCTACGGCTATTAAATATACGTGCACAATATAGCTGCACCAAGCTATTGCAAAACTGCAATGCCCCCTATCAACCAAGATAATACTAACTAATTGTACTGATGTACTATCTACTGACATCTTTGATCGACATTGTGACCACAACCACACTCGGTTAACACAATTAATATATATCACAGGTCCTCCCAGGGTTTGTTTTATCTACTTCCTCCCAAATGTTAGGTTGACATCCTATTGACGCAATTAAGTTGATTGTTTTTTGCCAACCTTACCTTAATAGGTTAAGTGCGAAAGTTAATTTTCAAAAACAGGTTCGTTATGTTAAACATTCCCTCAAGTTCACAAGCAAGCATTCTGGAGTAAACACGAAACATATAGAGAAGATCTCATGTTTCTAAACTGATATAATTTCCCCTTGTGAAATGTCATAGGACATTCAACCATGAAAGAATGATTCTAATAACCACAAGAGGATCTCCGCCCATATCACATTAACGAGGGTAACAGATCCCACAATATTAAACTTAAACTCTATTCCCCACCTTTATATAAATGGGCCAGAACTAGGCTAATGGTTTGATGGTATATCTAGTTTACCACTTCTTCTCATACAGACCACCACCCACACAGTGGCATCATACAATATTATATAATCCTATATTGTGAATAGTCTAGATGCCACTGACCTTCTCCGGATTATTCTTTTCCCTGCTCAGACAGTTGAGCAGGTTCTCAATTGTCGCCGGACTCTCCGACCCCTATCTGAAACTCTACCCAAGATACTTGCATTTCGTCTTAACCCCCCCTCCTATACTATAATTTTGCACAATTTAATCACAACTCCCACCCCTGACTACAACTCGTAAACTTAATCGCCTACTAGATTTCAATCTCCATTTCCGCCATAGCTCTTGTAGCCTCTACTACTCCAACTCCAACAGATCTACATAAATACGTTAATGATGGCCCCAATATCCCCAACAGTTGACACAACACCAATCAAAATCATCTCTCTAAATACAAAGGGACTCAATGTACCAGAAAAACGATCGCAACTACTACTTACTATGCAACGTAGTTGTAATGGAAATTTGTACGTTCTGTATATAATTGTATTCTATTTTGTATGTATTGCACACTGCCCTCAATGTGCACACAGCACTAATAATGTTTTCAGTACATGTTTACATTCTTTTGAGTCCTGATTAGAATTAGCCTGCCTATGTAACGCCCCTTGTTACCATAAACGTACAATTGTAATATTAATGTGATACCTACGTAATCATGTGCATAAAAACCTTCAATTGCGTCATAATAAGGCAGAACAGTTATTTGGAAAGATGCTGAGCGTATCTTTTGTGTCTGTTCCCTACTGCAGTAGTTATTATTAATTTGGAACCACTAATCAATATGAGGATAGGAGTTGCCTATCATCAATTTAACCGAGTTAGCATGGTGAGCTTTGCCTTAGGAGGGGATTCCAGGTGACCCTGAGTATCCAAAACAAGGAGCGTGAGACGATCCGGGAATTTCTGATAATCAGCCGGCTGAGGTAAGCCTTTTGCTTACATTTGAGTTATCAGACTTCCTTGATCGGTAAGGCATTTTCGGGACAAAGGGTACCTATTTTACTCCCCTTAATCGAACTGTATTGATTGGTGGTTATATGTTATGTTGTCCCTGTCTTTTGTCCATTGGAGTGTTATAGATAAGAAAGGGAAGAATAGTGCCGTTCACAGGTATATGTATTACATCTGCTAGATAAAGTAGTTTAGAGGCAAGAGGGTATAGGCACATGTAGAGAAGAGAGAAGACTGGCCAGTCATTATGGGCATTGAATTAAGTAAGGGAATGAAGGGTAAGAGACCCTCAAAAATGCCCAGCGCAAGAGGAGCGCTATATATGAACCGAAGGTGCGATTCCGCCTATACTGAGCCCCTAGATTAATGGTTAAAGTGGACAGGGATCCACAATGGGTAACTGGGTTACCAAGGTCCACAGGGACTAAGAATCATGCAGAGTAAACAGCTAGAGAAACAGTTATCTATGTGAGCAGGATGGATCAAGGGTGACATTAACACTAGACAGAAAGGGACATTTTCATATTAAGTTGTGGGATGAATTTGGGGTCAGGCACTATAACTATTAGTGTCAGAAACAGAGAAATGAGAGTTAAAACAGAATACTTTATATGTTGTCAGAGAGAGAAGATGGGATGAGCACTCTGGCTCCCCGTCTGATCATAGAAGCTAGATATAAAAGATATCTGAACAAAATAAGGAATGCAGATATGCAGGGAAATATTAAAGAGTTAAAAGAAAGTGAGAGAATGATATGCATGTGTTGTGTACAAATGGGAAAAAGTAAACAATTTTAGAGAGATATTGGTGTATGTGTGTGCGAATGCTGGGACCTTTACTTCTATTGCTTGTGTGTGTCATGTACGCAGATGTGACCCCCTCCTTTGTGCTCTCCTGAAAGAATGTCCCTGAGAGGTCAGTGATAAGCTGGAAGGACACCATGCCAATTCCAGTTTTTTAGACAAAACATGTGCCGGGTTAACGAATCTAATGGTAAACAATGTGATCACAATTATTTCTTGAATCTTTTCCAGACATGGTAAAATGAAGGTTACATTTAACCGTGTATTACACAAATTGAATATCCTTTGATAGTGGAAACAGTGCATTTAAAAAAAAGGAAAATTAAGTAAAATTAAGTAATAATGAGTATTAATTTCTAATATGAGTTTAACAATTTTATTAATAATATAGATATATTGAAACTGGTTTAGACAACTTTTGGTTGGAAATGAAATCCAGGTTATTGGGGAAATTTGTAATGAATGAGATTAGTTTAGATTAAGATAACAATTTTGTAATTTTACACTTATACAATAAGCCCTTATTGAGAGAAAAAAGATTAAGATGAGGTTGTTATTTGGAATAAAGCTGCCATAATATTTAACAAAGCCAAGATGGATGGGATACATAAGAAGTTCTTCTACAAAAATGAAATTTTAAGGTTTTTGATAATAACTTGAAGTGCGGTCCATGATGTGAGAGTAATAATAAGTGGAATTTGGATGTGACAGACCCATCACATCAAGTCCACACACCCTGTTAGGATAGATGCCACCTGCAGCCAGTTGTTTTATAGTTTTTGATGCTTTCTGGTCCATCATACAGATTGTTGATCCTTTTGTTTTATTTATTTTTATTTTTGAAATCCAAAGCAGAATGTGTGGATTGTGAAATGATGTGCCCCTTTTTCTTGTAAGTACAGTGGTTTAAGCAGAAGGATATTTTGAATTTATGGGCATCTCTGCATGACCGCAGGGTATTGTTATCATTTATTATAATATTGCCAGGAAGAAGTTGTCTTTTGAAACATGAAACTGGAGTTCTTACACAAATAGCATGATAGAAAACAAGCCATTGTAATATATTTATGGAAGCTGGACCCAGTAATGCAGGGTTCATCCCGATATATCAGAGCTGTAGCTTTTATGCAAAGGTGCTATTAGACAAAGTTAGATATTGTTTTGGTCAAACATTTAATTTTTAATGGTCCGACATTCTGCGCAGCAAATATACAGCTAACTAAATGTTTGTCTAATGAAAGGTTTAAAATATGAGTTTGTTTATGTACAAATCTAACAATGAAAAATGCGTACATTTATTCAAAAGAAAGAAAAAGACGCATGTGTTAAATTGATAGTGTAGGAATCAGCTGCTGTGAGCCCAGTGCAGGACACACTCCCTGAAGACCCATATATTACAATTTTTTAGATTTGAGTATGCAGTTTACCACCCAGAAGGATACTCTGTATTCAAAGTCAATGGATCCTTTTTGCCCAGCTCAAGAAGCAGAGCTCCATGTTTTAGCAAAGCCTGTGAGCTATAAAAAGAATGTATATTTATATAGATAGTCGAGATATAGAGAGCTTTTGGTTCCATTTGAAGGGCCAGAAGTTTGTTTTTACTTCGGCAGGTAAACCAATCAAGCATGCCAAGTTAATTTGATTGGCTGTTTTCAGCCTTCCAGGTTCTTGCTGAGGTAGCCATATTAACTTTCACACATGGAAGCAGACCAGGATACACTAAGGATGCTGCATTTACAGCCCCGGACACTTGATGGGTCTGTGCAACTCACAGATTCCACCCTAGTTCTGGCCCAGTATAGCTGGAATTAATAATTCAACTTTAAGGACCTCAGAACGAGAAGAACAAGTGGTCCACGGGGGGCAATTTCTTATGAAACAGGACTTTGGAAAAGGTGATCATTTATGTCTGCCAGCCACTCTTTTCCCTTCAGCTTGACACATGGACCGTGTCATCAGTCACAAGCAGTTATGGCTGCCTTAGTAAATGAGCGTGGGATAGAGCCAGGGTTCTCCATAGTTGTTTTTATAACACACCACTTCTTGTTTTACCTGTTACCAAAGGTGTTACCAAAAGCTGAACATCCCTTCCAGAGATCACAAAAAAGATATATCCAGATACCCAAGTTAGGATCTTACGAGTATGCATTTTGTATGTATGGACATGTTTTTTGGATGTCCAGTGGCAAATGCTACTGCAAAGGGCACAGTAAAAAGTGTTATCAGAAGTAGTTTGTAAGTACAGAGTGCCAGAAAGTACAGAGAGTAACAGAGGAAATAATTTTTATAGGAGAGTCCTTACTAGAAGTTTTGAGGTTTTATTTTTACACCCCCTACTGTCTACAATATAACAGACAAAGTAAAGTAAGAAACTAGAAAACTTTTGCCTGAATGTTTTCTTATATTTTATGAAGCCCCTAAGGGGGATGTTGGACTCTCTCCCTATGGGATTTGGTTTGGGAGTGTGTTACTCACTTGCTTATATTTTGTCTCAGCAGCTGAAGTCCTCCATTTGGATCTCACAGAGAATGTTGCTGAACTTTTAAGGATTTTGACATACTAATTTATGTGTTTTCTCCCCAATTCCAGATCCTAAAAGTTTGGAAGGATCTAAAACTAAAGCCAGGTGACTTGTGGATTGTTAAGAGACATTTATATATAAGGAAATGTTTGGAGACTCAATACAGCATCTATTTCATGTACAGTTTTTGCAAAACTTGAAGGAAAAGTCACCTGGATCCACACCAGACACTGCAAAAATGACTTAATTAAAGAAATCTCTGTGTTTGATTTGTTTCCCTCTTGTGATCACAGTCTAGGGTACTTTTTGATTCAATTACTTTATTTGTAAGGGATATATATATTTGAAAAGTAGTTCAGCCATGTTGAAGTCATATTTGTCTTTTGTACGTCTTCCATTTTATGAAGAATTGTCTGTGTTTACATATGCTGATAAGTCAGCATGCTCACAATTAAGCTAGAAGGCCATTCTGGCCACAGGAGGGTACAGCTAGTACTCTGTAAATATGTCTTATCAATCATTTGTTTTTCACAATGAAAAGTCATTTGGTAATGAAAAAGTTGCTCAGCTATTATTTTCTCCACAATGGAGTTTTTTGCCTCTTTGGCCAGGACTACCTCCACCTAAGCGTGTGGAGGTTCCAGGTTAAAGGTGATAGCAGGTATGGTTAGTGATCAAAACATTGATCAAAAGAGGGGAGACTGTAATGGAAATTTGTACGTTCTGTATATAATTGTATTCTATTTTGTATGTATTGCACACTGCCCTCACTGTGCACACAGCACTAATAATGTTTTCAGTACATGTTTACATTCTTTTGAGTCCTGATTAGAATTAGCCTGCCTATGTAACGCCCCTTGTTACCATAAACGTACAATTGTAATATTAATGTGATACCTACGTAATCATGTGCATAAAAACCTTCAATTGCGTCATAATAAGGCAGAACAGTTATTTGGAAAGATGCTGAGCGTATCTTTTGTGTCTGTTCCCTACTGCAGTAGTTATTATTAATTTGGAACCACTAATCAATATGAGGATAGGAGTTGCCTATCATCAATATAACCGAGTCAGTAGTAAAGCGGATATACTATTTTTACAGGAGACTCACTTCCGTACAGACTCCACACCAAAACTGCAAAATCAATACTACCCCATTGCTTATCACGCGACAAATCCAGAATCCGAATCCAAAGGGGTCTCCATTTTACTGGCCAAAAACTGCCCTTTCCAAAAACCCAGCATGATGATAGATGATAATGGCAGATTCCTTTTCTTAAAAGGCTCCTATAAGAGTAAACAACTGATGTTAGTAAACATATATGCCCCTAACAGTCGACAAGTAACCTTCTTCCGAGAGATTGTACAAGCACTGACAGTGTTTCAAGAAGGCACCCTGGTACTGGGAGGAGACTTTAATGTTCCTCTTAACCCTCTTCTTGATGCCTCCAAAGGCATTTCATCTCTCCCCTATACCGCTCTAAGATCCATAAGAACTCAACTCCAAACCCTATTGCTTCATGACACGTGGCACACTTTAAACCCCAACGGTAAAGACTTTCTATTCAAAACCACACAACAAATACTCAAGAATAGACTATCTCTTCATTTCGCAAAACGATCTTCCCATCCTCCGAGTATCCATTGACCCGATGTTTCTGTCAGATCACCATCCAATCTCAATGCCTTTAACGCTCCCTGACACAGATCTTCGATCTCTATCCTGGAGGCTGGATCCCTCCCTACTCACGGATCCATCTAATGCTTTAGAAGTTGAACACTGCATTAAACAATATTTTATGGAAAATAAAATAATTGATACTTCGCCGCTTATAAATTGGGAAGCACATAAATGTGTAATTCGGGGAGTACTTATTGCAGCTGCAGCTAAACGACGAAAGGAAAAACAGAAACATTTTAATGATCTAGCCGACAGGATACTACAACTAGAAAAAGCACACAAACAGTCAGGAGCCCTAGACACTTTAAATATATTTATACAATCCAGAAAGGTGATGCTGTAATTATTTGGCAAACAAATTAGACGCAAATATATCCTTACACAAAAAATGTTTTATGAATACGGCAACGAAGCCAGCAAGTTACTGGCGCAAGCCCTACAAACCAAGAAAGCGAACACAACTGTACACTCGCTCACAGATCCATCGGGTTACAAATTAAACTCAACCCCAGACATAGCTTCACATTTTGTAAAGTATTATTCTAAATTATACAATCTACCCCCATATGAATCAACTCATGACAAGACCGAGAGAAAACAAATGATCACCAAATTCCTAAAACAATACAGCCCTCACCCCATTTTAGATTCATCTTTTCACGAACTAGACAAACCCCTGACTAAGGAAGAAGCGGAGGTAGCATTAAACCTAATGAAGGCAGGCAAAAAGTCCGGGTCCTGATGGACTGACTGTAGGACATTATAAAACTTACGCAAACATACTAACTCCCATTTTTATATCAACCTTTGATGCTTGTGCATCGCCAACAACACCCCCACGTGATTTATTGACGGCCCACATAACAGTAATCCCAAAACCAGGAAAGGACTCCTCATTTGTAACGAATTACAGACCCATATCATTACCAAACGTGGACCTTAAGTGGAATGCCAAAATATTAGCTAACCAACTTCTCCCCTTACTTCCTAACTTAATTCACCTTGATCAAATAGGCTTCGTGCCTGGAAGAGAAGCGAGGCCAACCATGGTGGACCTTAAGTGGTATGCCAAAATATTAGCTAACCAACTTCTCCCCTTACTTCCTAACTTAATTCACCTTGATCAAAGAGGCTTCTTGCCTGGAAGAGAAGCGAGAGATAATACTCTCAAAGCAATTAATATCCACCATTGGCTCACATCTAACCAACGCCAGGGATTTCTCCTATCCCTAGACGCAGAGAAGGCATTCGATAGAGTGGCCTGGCATTACATGACAGAAAGTCTAAAAACCATCAGCCTTCCTTTCCGAATGCTTAATCTTATACTAATGTTATACTCCAATCTCACTGCGAGAGTACGTGTCAACCGCCACCTATCGGATGCCTTCCCCATTTCAGATGGAACCCGCCAGGGATTTTCGTTCGTACCCTGGAACCATTATTAAGATGCATTAGAGCATTAGAGCAAATCCAGACATTAAAGGAATCAACGCACATATAAAGTAGCAGTGTTCGCAGATGACATACTCCTCTTCCTAACAGAACCACTGACAACTATCCCAAATCTACTTAAAAACCTTAACCACTTTAAGCGTCTATCGAACCTCCAAATCAATTTTTCTAAGTTCAATGCCTTAAATATCACCCTACCCATGGAGATATACACACAATGTCAAAATAACTTCCCGTTTAAATGGAACAGCCACAAACTTACATACTTAGGTATTCAACTAACCTCATCACTAACGGATCTCTACTCTGCAAATCACTTGTCCCTATTACAGAATATAATACATGACTTAAAGCAGTGGTCAGTTGGACTTTTTTCCTGGTTTGGCAGAGCTGCCATAATAAAGATGAACATCCTACCTAGAGTACTATATTTACTCCAGACGGTCCCGATTAAACTCCCACCGGCCTTCTTTACAGCATATCGCAAAGCATGCACGGATTTCATTTGGGGCTCAATGCGACCTAGACTGAGTTATGCAAGACTCACCATCCCTAAACTTAAAGGAGACTTATGCCGCCTACACACGAGCCGACTTTACGGCAGATTTTGCCCGGCGGACTTTTCGACGGACTTTACGACGGACTTTCCGAATGAACGGACTTGCCTACACACAATCAACCAAAGTCCGTCGACGTGATGACGTACGACCAGACTAAAATAAGGAAGTTCATAGCCAGTAGCCAATAGCTGCCCTAGCGTGGCTTTTTGTCCGTCGAACTAGCATACAGACGAGCGGACTTTTCGACTGGACTCGAGTCCGTCGGATAGATTTGAAATATGTTTCAAATCTAAGTCTGTCCAACTTTTGAGAAAACAAGGTCCGCTGGAGCCCAAACACGTTCGAATTGTCCGACGAAATTCCGTCCGCCGGGCAAAGTCTGCCATAAAGTCTGCTCGTGTGTACGCGGCATTAGGCTTACCAGACATTAGAAAATATGAGCAAGCTTGCCATTTAACTAGAATCATCGATTGGAATATTCACTCCAAAGTCAAAGATTGGGTCCAATTAGAAAGCTCCTTATCCTCTCTCCCGTTGGCTCAAACACCATGGTTGGCCTCAAAACACATCCCATCAAAATATACCTCCCACTCTCTAATACATCCAATGCTCATAGCTTTTTGAAACTCCTGCATCAATCACAAGATCTCATCGAACATAAGCCCAATGACCCCACTTAGACACAACCCTGCCTTTACCCCGGGAATGCAGACATCATTCTTGAAAGAGATATGGCCTCACTCCAACATTAGAGCTGAACACTTCTTTAAGAATGGCCTTCTCCTCTCCCATACCAACTTATCTGCCAATTTGACAACAGGTGTACTCCCAAATTAGACCTTTTCTCGAAACCACTGCGCCCAGTTCGGAATGGTCCAGACCACTCACCCCCTTTGAAGAAATGTGTTTAAAAAAAGTACCCCAGAGACATCTCGTGTCATACACATATGCCTTACTGTTTTCAGATCAGAATCCAAAAAACAAATGGACCAACAGTAAATGGGAACAAGATCTCTCCATAAACCTGTCGGATACTGAATGGGAAACTATATACACAATTACCCATAAGGGATCATTGAATATTTATGCACAAAAAAATTATTTCAAATTGCTCCCTAGATGGTACAGAACTCCCCTCATACTTCACCTTATATACCCGACAGTCTCTCCACACTGTTGGAGATGTGGAACAGAGATGGGATCACTATTACACATCTGGTGGACATGCCCTAAAATCCAACCGTTTTGGAAGGAAGTACACAGAATCATCCACCAGATAACTACCTATTCACTGGACTACACTCCAGCATAATTTTTGCTGCACCACACCTCACTATCGAAACGTACGTACCTACGCTCTTTAACCATGCACATGTGGAATGCAGCAAAGATGTGTATCCCAAACAAATGGTGCTCCCCAGAGTCACCGTCCCTAAAAGAGTGGTTCCATCGTATTAATAAAACAGCGGAAATGGAGGAACTGATTTACCAGGTGAAAGAGACGCCATCTAAATTCACCCAGATATGGTCTTGTTGGTTGCACTTCACAACTTTGGACGAATACCAAAGGATCCTTACATAAAACAAATGCGAGAGCTATGGCAGATCTACTGTGACAAAAATTACTTCAACCCTTCCTAGCCACCCCCCTTCTCCTATTTTTCGATTAAAACCTCCCCTTCGCTGTTTTCAGCGAATAGACTGCAGAATGTTATCTAAAACTTATGATGCTATCAATGGAACCATTTGTGCCCTTTCTCCCCCTTTCCCTAACCATAAGATAATCAATCCCTATCACCATACTTTTTTATGCTAAATGCCCAGACAATCCATTGAAAAAGGGATTCACTCTCCTTACAGATAAACCTTTACATGACACAGGGTGATAACCATAGTGTATACGTATATGTTTTTTATATCTCCCACTCTCATTAGACAAGGTATATTAAAATATGTTTATTATTGTTGGATTTGCACGATTCACTAAAATGGCGAATTACTATATATCTCTGACTTGCTTAGCGGCTGCGTCCGCACTTGCTCTTTTAGGCTATGTTTCCACTAGTGCGTCCCCAAAGTCGCGTGCTTTACACTGCGATTTTGCAATGCGATTTGTGGTGCGTTTTGTTGCGACTTTAATAACGACTTTGTGCGACTTGGATGTTCTGCGATTTAGTCATAGTGATGTAATTCCTTATCCTGCTTATTTATTTCCCCTTCCTCTTTCGTTGTCACGTGTTGTATGTTTGTTAGCAAACATGTTGGCTATGCAATATGTTGGGTCAGCAGTCATTTTGGCTGCTGTAGCAGCATTTATAGATAAAGAAGAGGACGATAACCGGAGGAGGAGAAGGCATAGGTTTTGGATCCATCCCATCATCGCCCAAAGGGAAGTGAGAGGCCAGTTTGGGGTCCTTTACAATGACCTCCGGGCTCATGAAGACAAATTCTTCAACTACACAAGGATGTCAATTAGAAGGTGAGAACATTTTTTGATGTCAACTTGCAAATGCTGCCAGATATATTTATGAAAATGTGTATATGCCTGGTCAGTATGACTCTTTTTATAATTTTTAGATTTGAATAGCTAGAAGTGTTAACTATAACCTGATCAAATTGTTATAAAAATGGAACTCCATTTTTAAATGTTTGATTTTTACATGGTGAGTGTAGATAATAGCCATATTTTTTCTCTTAACAGTTTTGATGAATTGTTGGCTTTGCTCTCTAGTCATCTAGAGCGACAAAACACAAGTTTCAGAAGGAGTATTCCAGCTGTTGAAAGACTCATAATAACATTGAGGTAACTTTTCATACCTACTGTTTCTTCTTCTTAACTTCTATGTGGCATTTGGAGATCCACATCATTCTTTCATCATCTTTACATGAAGTCCAAAAATAAATACTAGCATGTAATTGTGCGTAAGCTTGTTTTTACAATCTTAACTTTGCCTCTACATCACCAGTGTCTTTCTCCTGCTCCTCTTCTTCATTCTTCACTTCCTCAGGCACCTCCTTCCTAGCTCTTTTTTTTTGTTTATTGAAGTAGCTTAGTGTAAATGTGTATCATTATCATAAAATGTATGTACTTTTCCATTTTAGGTACCTGGCAACTGGACATTCCTTTGCAAGTTTGCATTATGAGTTTTTGGTTGGCAAAACTACTGTCAGCAATATTGTCCACGATACCTGCCGAGACATCTGGAATGTCCTTAGGGATTTGGTCCTGAAGAAGCCCACTTGCGAAGATTGGTGCAAGATAGCGGAAGTTTTCTGGGATCATTGCAATTTCCCAAATTGTCTAGGGGCAATTGACGGAAAACATATGAGGGTAGTGATGCCCATTGGCAGTGGAACAAAATACTTTAATTACAAAAAATATTTTTCTTTTGTATTACTAGCAGTGGCTGATGCCAATTATTGTTTTAGCTATATAGACATCTGATCATATGGCAGCAGCTCAGACTCCAGTATTTTCCAAAGATCATCGTTTGGAAGAATGTTGCGGGAAAATGGTCTGGACCTGCCACAGGACTGTCCGTTGCCAGGAACAAATGGGCCGCCAATGCCATTTGTGTTTGTTGGGGATGAGGCCTTTGCTCTCAGTGAGCATCTATTAAGGCCTTATTCCAATAGGTGTCTGAGTGAAGAGAAGCAAATCTTCAATTACTGGTTAACGAGGGCAAGACGAGTGGTAGAATGTTCTTTTGGCATTTTAGCCAACAAGTGGCGTTTGCTACATACACCGATTAATTTAAAACTTGACAATACAATATCTGCAGTAAAAGCAGCATGTGTGCTTCATAATTTTGTTAGAATTCGTGATGGCTATCTTTTTGAAGATTCCCTCATGCACGATCTAGAAGGTGCACAATGGAGTGCCAGTAGGGGCACCACCAATGGTGCCAGTGTGCTTGAGGGATTCTCGTCTTATTTTGTCTGCTGCTGGTTCTGTCCCCTGGCAGCAGGATGCCATAGCATAATGTACGTCATGCATTTTATTGTAATATTATTTAGATGTCTGTTATGTTTCATTGCATCAAAATGCAGAATAACAGGTCTTTACCACAAATTTGAAAAAAGGATAAGCAGAAAATGCATAATGTAACCAAAATAATTTTTAATTTCAAGATTTTTGTGCAGGAAAGCACCAAAAAATTTTTTGTTATGTATTTTGGTGAACTACACCATTTTTTTTTTACTTTTTAACAAGCACAACAAATATTAAAATAATAAAATATTTCACTTGGAAAAACACCAAAATAAAAGTCATAAAAAAAATAAAATATATAATCTGAATCTTTTTTGCAAGACAACTCGTTTTGCAAGAAGGCAAAAGTAAAGAAATACGTTCCATGAACTCAAAAATTCAACAGTTGTTGTTTTGGCCTCCTCAACCAACCAAAAAATATAAAACAAGTCTTAAACCCACATCAAAAATAATAGTAAATTACAATTGCTCGTATGTTTTGTTTTCAGTGGTCCCGGAAACTGAACTATTGGTTGGTCCAGGGAAATCCACTGATGGACCAGGGTAATATTTCCTTTCCAGAAAAGGCGGAACCTGACTGGGTGTAGGCTGCCTAAGTTGGTGAGTGGTTGGGGGGCCAAGGGTAGAGGTAGTGGGGGCAGGAATTGAATGCAACATGCGTGGCCTTGAGGGATTCAGCATATTACCATACTGGTCACAGTATGGACGGCTTATTGGTGGAGCATACTGTGTACATGGAAAGTGAGTGTATTGTTGATAAGGGGGATATTGGGGAGGGGGGGGTTGCATATATGCTGAGGATGTTGTTGGCCCCTCACCCACAAATGATTGAGCAGTTGACATCAAAGCCATCGTGAGTGCATATTTTTTCTCAGGGGGTACCTGTTTACATATGCCTAAAATTACAGTGAGAAATGCTGTGTCTTCACACTGGTTTTAGCCATTTTAGTGGACATCTGACTGACTACATCTAAAATTTTATCCATGGGTTTCACAGGCCGGGCACTTCCCCTTGAAGATCTTCGCAAAGGCCTAGAGACATTGCTAGGCCCTGGTTCTGCATCCTCCTCATTCATTGAGTTTGATGTTGACCTTGATTCATCTACGAACAGTTCCTTGTCAACATTGTCTTGGAATTGTTCTTGCTCCTCCTCCTCCGCAGCTTCCTCTGCCTCATCTTCTGCTGCCAAACCCTGTGTGCTGTCTTCCCAGCTTGCTTGGGTTCTGAAATACAAATCACATATTTTTTAAGTAAGCATTACAATTTGATATGTACAATTCGTAACATATGCCTGCTGATAACTTACTCTCGCATTTCCAAAACTGGTTTCAAAAAATCAAGATCCCCGGCATGGGCATATGGGGCTAATCTTTTTGAGCCGGAACCACTCCTTCGTTCTTTTAATTTGCGTAAGTACCGGTTGTAGCAGTCTTTGAGACTTCTCCATCGAGTTTGTAATGAGTGCACTACAAAATATAAAGCAAATAATAAATTAAAACCAAAAACTTTAGTAACTGCCTATAGGTCATTCATTTGCTAGGCTGCATAATTGATATGGATGGTGTTAAAACAACCGCTAAATATATTACCCATGACACCTACATAATTTGCCATGTGCTGGAGGATGTTGACAGGGCCATCTTTAATAATATTTAATATTATTTGGACCGTGGTCAAATATTATTTGCTGGCCCACACACACAGATTTACTTTCCTGCAGCCACAGGTTACAGGAAAGTGACTACCGTATTTATCGGCGTATAACACGCACCGGCGTATAACACGCACCCCAATTTAGGAGGGAATTTTAAGGAAAAAAAACTTTTAGGAGGGAAGTTGAAGGGAAAAAAACTTACATTTAAATGCCCTTCATTGCAGCCTTGTCAGTACAGCCATGTCAGTGCAGCCTTGTCAGTGCAGCCTTGTCAGTGCAGCCTTGTCAGTGCAGCCTTCCCCAGTGCAGCCTTGTCAGTGCAGCCTTGTCGGTGCAGCCTTGTCAGTGCAGCCTTGTCAGTGCAGCCTTGTCAGTGCAGCCTTCCCCAGTGCAGCCTTGTCAGTGCAGCCTTCCCCAGTGCAGCCTTGCCCCAGTGCAGCCTGGGATCCCCTGTCCCTGCTTCCAGGGCTTCAAAATCGCAGTCCGCGATTTGAAAATGGCGCCGCCGGAGCCGAAGTACACAGAGCCGGTCCTCGACTCTTTCCGGCGGCTCTCGTTTACTTTCGGCTCCACTCGTAGTCCCGAGCGGAGCTATCCGAGTAGGTTCGGATAGCTCCGCTCGGGACTACGAGTGGAGCCGAAAGTAAACGAGAGCCGCCGGAAAGAGCCGAGGACCGGCTCTGTGTACTTCGGCTCCGGCGGCGCAATTTTCAAATCGCTGTCCGCGATTTTGAAATTTGGACAGCTCGGGATCGGCGGGGATCGGCGTATAACACGCACCTGCGACTTTCCCCTGATTTTAAGGGGAAAAAAGTGCGTGTTATACGCCGATAAATACGGTATATAAATTCCACCATCAACACAGATAGTGTTGACAGGGGATTCTCTCCTGCCAAACCATTGTGATCTCCTGGCAGGAGAAGCGGTCCCCACCAAGAAAACACAGTGCACATTGTTAACACACACCCATTGGTTACAGAATATTTAAATAGGTGCAAGGCGCAAAGTGCTAAGCAGCATATATCAACCACTTACTTTTTGAAGAATGTTCTGTGGCTGATAAAGAGTCCCAGGTCTCATAATATATGCGAGCCACTTCCAACCATGCTCTCTCCTTCTTTGCATGATCTTTGTAACCTGGATCTCTGAGGTCATATATTGCCGGACGTTGTCTGACAAGCCGAATAATTTCCTCATTGTCATGCACTTGTCGCTTATTTTTTCAAGCCCTAGGCATGCTTCCTGCTGTCTTCCACACTCACATACATCAATATAGGAAGTGATGTATTTGGGAGGAGCAGAGATCATGTGCTTCCGTAGACTTCCGTGGAAGTCGCAACAAAGTCGCGTTGTCAGACATGTACATACGACTGCATTGCGACTAAATACCTTTCTATGGAGAACAAGTCGCACCGAAGACGGAACAAAGTAGTGCAAGAACCTTTTTTCGAGTCGCTGCGACTTGAGTCACACCAATTAGAACGGGGACCTTTGAAATACATGGGTTTTGACTTGTCATGCGACTTGACATGTGTCAAGTCGCAAAATAAGTCACAGTAGTGGAAACAGAGCCTTACTGTTATCTTCTGTTTACCTTCAATAAAAACTTTTACAATAAAAAAAAAGCCATCTGAATCCCTGGTCATTGGAAGGCAGCACCAAGGAGGACAGATCCTGGACTTGGCAAGGAGCCCACTGGATCTCAAACAAAACATGGGAGATACAGAGTAAGTGTGCACAAAAAAAAAAAGTGCCCCATGTGAACTTGTGAGCAGCATTAACCTGGTGAGACATGTGTGACAATTTTTAAAAGTATTAGAGTTTCAATATGGAGTGTCTGCAACACATTAATTGTAGCACACAGACATTAACCCTGAAGGGGATGCAAGAGGACACTGTTCAGGTGGCAGGCTCATGTTTCAACATGGACAAGCCCTGTTACTCATGAAATGGCAATCTAGATGGTCAACAGGATCACAGTATGCACATATAAGATTATCATCTCCCTCCAGCAGGCATACAAAAGTTTTGATCCCCTGTGTCCCCCACCAAATGTTTGCCCTGATCAAAAAGAAATGTTGGCTGAAATCTATGAAGAAACCAACATTTCATGCAGCGCTGTGGTAACATTTTAATTGCAATAAGTTTTTATTGAAATTTTTCAGAGTAGTAACAAAGAAGTAATAAGACAGTCATAAACATTACCATCAATAGTACTTTCATGGCAAATACCTATGAGGCAGAGATAGGTACATTCTTATACTTGTCATTTACATCCACATCTGCAGCCTCATGCTAAGATTGCTTTTCAGAAGGTACCTCTCCTCCACTCCTACACCCCACATGGGAACTAACTGTGCCTGGAGGAAGGAGAAGCCCCCCCGACTGCATCCTACATAATTTGTTTATTTATTTTATTTTGGCTACAGATAATGGTTATATGCCAACGGCAATTGAATAATGTCTAACATAAAGGAGAGGTTATAAAATTATATTAATTAACTTTAACTAACAATAACTTAATATGTCCTTAAGCAACCTGTGTGGTAAGATTCATCATAGTTATTATCCTGTGGTTTTTCCATTTAATGTTTTCCAAAGAATCTGAGACCCATGTTTTGTGGGTACCATATTGACCAAGGAACCCACATTTTAGATATTTTACTCTGGTTTCCGAGACTCCATGCGAATTGTATTTCATACATCCTATGTGTATTTATTAGTTGAAGGGTTTCTGTTACGGGAGGAGGACTGGTGTCTTTCCAATGGCGTACTATGGTGAGTCTAGCTGCGATGAGTAGCTGGGATACCAGTGGCCTAAGAGATGCTGGAATAGAGTCAATTTCCAATGAAAGAAGTGCCATGCCTGGGGAAAACGTAACTTTTATACCTGTGAGTTGTTCTATTATTTGAAATATAATCATCCAAAATCTCTGAATACGTGGGCATGACCACAGCACATGAAGCAGTGATCCTATTTTCCCACACTTCCTCCAACATTCTGGTGAGGCTCCTGGAATAAATTTAGAAATGCGGTAAGGGGTGAGGTACCACCGCAATAGAAATTTGTGATGCAGTTCCCATAGGTTGGCACTTCTAGTAGATGCATATGTGATTTTAAGTGCTTTTTTCCATTGGTCATCAGTATAAATCTTTTTAAAGTCCCTTTCCCATGCTTCTATGTTAGTGGTTTTACTAAAAGAGTTTTTATTCTGTAGAAATTTATAGAATAATGCCGTTCCCTTGAGTTTTGTACTTTTGTGTGTAAGAAAGATGACAATTTGCCAGGGAAGATGAATGATAAGTTCATTACTCTTTTTATCTAGTAAGTGGGATATTTGAATATATTTATAATAGTCAGAAGATGGGATATCATATTCAATCTGTAATGTTCTGAAGGTTTTAACTGTGGGTCCTACAAGGAGGTCTTCTAGGAACAGTTCGCCTCTAGAGCTCCAGTTGGCTAATGATAAGTCTGGTATTATGAGTTCTAAAGCTGTGATTGGGAATTTTAGAGGAGTTTGGGGTCCTTCAGGTGTTATATGTTTGAGGAGATATTGCCAGGCTTCGATGGAGGCCTGGATAGTTGGAGAATTTACAAGTGAGGTAGATGTGTGATACGTATTAGTTATCAGGTAATTATACAGATTCCCTCCTTTAATTTGAAGTTTTTCTAATTCTGTCAACAGGGAGATATCGTGGTTAGGAAACCAACCCTTCACCTGTGCCAAAATGGTGGCCGCATGGTAATCTTTAATTATTGTGTGGCCAATCCCCCCCGCATGTTTGGATTTAGTAATTTTGTTAAATGCACATCTTGCTTTTTTCCCAAACCATAGGTATCTGTCTATTTCAGATTGTACTTGCTGAAAGAAGGATTTAGGTACTGGAATGGGTAGGGTTCTGAATAGATATAAGAACTGTGGTAAAACCTGCATTTTAAAAGCAGCCAGACGCCCAGTCCATGAAAGTTCAAATCGCTTTAGTTTATCTAGTTTGGGTCTCAGAGACTTTAAAAATGGAATATAATTTTCTTTAAATAGTTCGGATAATGTGGGTGTAAGTGTAATACCTAGGTAAGATATGCCATTTTCTTTCCACATATACGGAAATTTGTGTCTAATATTTTGTTTCATCTTGTCAGATAAGCCTAGTCCCAAAAGATATGACTTGGTTTCATTGACTTTGTAATACGATATTGCATTAAATAATTGTAAAGTTTGGTGGACCGAAGCCAGGGAAGACATTACGTCAGTAAGTATCAGGATGACATCATCCGCGAATAGGCTGATGGTGTGCATTCTATCGCCTATTGTGATCCCTTTAATTTGGGGGTGTTGGCGGATATAAGTTGCCAGTGGTTCCATCAACAAGTTAAAAATTAAGGGGGATAAAGGGCACCCTTGGCGAGTGCCGTTAGTTATACTAAACGGAGTAGATAATGTTCCGGATATGTATACTTGTGCTGATGGCTTTGTGTACAGAGCCATAATGGCCTGATACATCTGGCCATGGAAACCGAATTTGTCTAGTACTTGTTCTAAATACGTCCAATAAATCCTGTCGAACGCCTTCTCTGCATCCAAAGAGAGGAGCAGAGAAGGCGTTCCCTTTTTGTTAGCTAGATGGATGAGGTTGATCAGGCGTCTGGTCGCATCCGCTGTTTGACGATCTGTGGTAAAGCCAGATTGATCTGGGTGGATCAGTGAAGGGAGGAGATTTACTAATCTACCAGCTATTACTTTAGCGTAGATTTTCAGGTCGTTATTGAGTAACGATATCGGACGGAAATTTTGAGGAGTATCAGGGTCTTTCCCCGGCTTCGGTAATGTCACAATCATTGCCTTTAACATTTCAGGTGGAAAAGAGGAGGAGGAAGCAGCTTGATTAAATATTTCAGTAAGTCTGGGGGTTAGAATGTCTCTGAACGTTTGAAAATATTCACTCGTGAAGCCATCTGGTCCAGGAGATTTATTACTGGGGAGTGAGTCAATCGCTATTGATATCTCTTGTGTCGTGAATGGAGAGTTCAGTGCTATGTTTTGGGTATCAGTGAGTTGGGGAAGTTGAATTTTATTAAGAAATTCAGAAATTGTGTGGGTTTGTGGTTGAATCGTGTTAGGATCTGTGTTCAGGTTATAGAGAGAACCATAGTAAGTGCTGAATGCATCTGCAATGTCTTGAGGGTGTTGTAATTTGGTGTGGGTTTCAGGATGTAAGATGTAGGGAAGTTTAGTTTTGTGTCTGTGTCCTCGTAGTCTGTCTGCTAATAATTTCCCTGCTTTATTGCCATTTGCGTAATACGTCATTTTCAACCTTCTAGAGGATTTTTCAAAATCCTCCAGTAGTATCATTCGGAGTTCCAGTCTTAATTTGGTCAGTTTGTCTGATAAGTCAGGGGAGAAATTGGTTTTGTTCTGAGATTCTAGTGTGTGGATTTGTCCAGAGACATTCAATATACGCTGCTCCCTCATCCTCTTGGTCCTAGCTCCAAGTTTAATGAGGAGACCTCTCATAAACGCTTTGTGTGCGTTCCATGTCATAAAGGGGTCAGAGACTGAATTTACATTAAGCTCAAAAAATTCGGCCAGATCTTTCTGCAATATTGTTTTGGAGGGATCATCTCGGAGCAGCCGCGGGTTGGATCTCCATATGTAAGTGGAGTTGATTATAGATGTGTCATCCACCAGCAGTGATACCGAAGTATGATCCGACCAAGTGATATTATTAATTGTAGATGATTTGATTTTGGTTAATAACGCTTTGTCTATCAAAAAAAGATCAAGTCGGGTATAAATTTTGTGACTAGCTGAAAAAAAAGAAAAGTCTTTCTCTGTGGCGTGAAGACATCTCCATGCATCGTATATGTCGTAGTTCCTCAGTAGCGGTTGTAGTGTTTGAGTTTTCTTGTTGGATAGTGAACTGAAGTCTATTGTAGGGTCCGGTGGCAAATTAAAATCCCCGCACAAGAGTAGGCGACCTTTTTGCAAACGTGAGACCTGTTTCATGAGCCTATGAAGAAAGCGGGTCTGACGTGTGTTTGGCGCATATACATTCACCACCGTATAGGTGGTATTGTTGATATCGCAGATTAATATGTGATATCTACCTTGCACATCTTTTACTTCCGAGTGAAGGCTGAATGCTACTGTATCCTTAATTGCCGTAAGTACTCCCTTCTTTTTTGCGTCTGCACTTGCAAAAAAAACATGTGGGAATTTGGGGTGAGAGCAGATAGGTTGGGCCTGTTTTTTGAAGTGCGTCTCTTGTACACAAATGACGTCAGCCTTATTTTGGATGGCTTCCAGCCACATGGATCTGCGTTTCGCCGGATGGTTAAGGCCTCTTGCATTTATTGTTAAAAAAGTAATGGTCATAGTGTAAAGTCGGGTTTAAGCGCGTTAGATGTCATGTGTTGGTAACACTTACATAGGTTGCTGAGTTCATCAACGTTGATCCATATGCGATGGGGAGATGAATCCTTGTTACCGTGGAGTTCCTGAAGATTTGCTTTATCAAGTAGTTGAATTTTTGGTAATTGTTGCGACATAGACAATGGTTAACACAGAAAAGAACAGTGTAGAAAAAGATAAAAAAAAGGAAAACATAAGGGGGTTTTAAACCAAACCCTGAGTAGGTCTGTGTGACCTGAGTGTGACGTATAGTCACTTAAATTGCAAGTAGGGGGTAAACAGCGAAACAGTTCAGCTTAGCGTTTTTTCCTCTGCTTGGGAAACAGTAGAGTGTAGTCTTCACTGACCTCAGTCAGCTCATGTATGCTTGCGGGAGTTTTTGGAGGTGACCAAATTCCAGTCATCTGTAAACTGCTCAGGGCTACGTGAAACATGAACCTTTGGCGAATCCACCGCTATAATCTGCCATCTTTGGAGGAGCTGCATTCCCTTGGTAAGAGTGTCAACAACATGCTCCTTTCCATCTTTAGTGATAATCAATTTAGTAGGGAACCCCTATTTGTATGTGATCTTGTGATTTCTTAACGCTTTGGAGATTGTGTTTAGGTTCCTACGCTTCTGCAGGGTGAATTGCGATAGGTCAGCGAAAAATTGTAGATCTTTGTATTGTGGTGGAAAAAGATCTTTGCTGCGGGAGGCCGCCATCAGGCGTTCTTTTGTTTGGTAAAAGTGTAGCCGGAGTATAACATCTCTTGGTATGTTATCCGGTAGGTGAGATGGTTTAGGTAAGCGGTGGATCCTGTCCACGGTAATGTCCAGTTCCGTTAAATCTGGTAGTATAGCCTGAAAGAGTTGGGCTGTGTAGGTGTGCAGGTCAGATTGCAGGACTGACTCGGGGATCCCCCTTATTTTAAAGTTATTTCTCCTAGAGCGGTCCTCAATGTCTGCTAGTTTTGCTTTAAGGGCATCCAATTCATCTGCATTGTTATCGTTTGCATCCACTAGATCATTGATGGTAGTAGCGAACTCCCCCATTTTGTGTTCAATATGATCTACCCTGGATACTGTTTCTTTAAGTTCCACACCAAATCTGTGAACACAGGATAGCATGTCAGCATGTAGTGAACTCCGGAGTGAGACTAACATATCCTTTAGTGTGGTGTCCAGTACAGGTTGGTTAGTGGTGGGAAAGAGATCAATTGAGTCAGGGAGATCTCTGGTATCTTCTCCTGAGTCTAGGCCTGGTGTTATGTCCCGGCTAGAATCCGAGGCATCCAGCCTCAATCTTGCTTTTTCCGGACTGCCTGAATTGGGGGTATGTATAGGAGAGTGTGTGCTCCTTTGTGGTGCATTCCTTTTTTGTAGATTGCCCTTGCCTGCTTCGTATAGTGGGGTACTAGACATACCTCGCGCCGCTGTCCCGCCGCCGCCATCTTGCTTAGGCCCAAGCGGGTAGTATTCAGTCAGTTTTTGCGGCCTCCGGTTCTCCTTGTTGCGCCGCGGCATGATCGATCGGTTCCCGGAGATGTGCTGCCGGTCCGCAGGTGGTTGTGTGTGGTTTTGGGCCAGTGGAGCAGGCGATGTGGGCCGTTGTGTTCCCGAGCGCTGTGGAGCTCCTCTATTGAGCGTCCATCTTCTTCCGCGGCAAGCTCCGCCCCTGTGGTAACATTTTAAATGGGTGTAACTTTACTGATCCCTACAAGCAGACAGACAAGGAATTCCTGCCTGTGACCTCCTACTGCCGGGATTCACCCACAAGACTAAGCCTAATGCCGCGTACACACGGTCGGACTTTTCATCTACAAAAGTCCGACAGCCTGTACGACAGACTTTCGGCGGTCTTTTGGCGGACTTGCGGCGGACTTGCGGCAGACTTTCTAACGAACGGACTTGCCTACACACGATCACACAAAAGTCTGATGGATTTGTACGTGATGACGTACACCGGACTAAAATAAGGAAGTTGATAGCCAGTAGCCAATAGGTGCCCTAGCGTGGGTTTTTGTCCGTCGGACTAGCACACAGACAAGCGGATTTCTGGGTCCGGCGTAGTTACGACGTAAAGATTTGAAGCATGTTTCAAATCTAAAGTCCGTCAGATTTGAGGCTGGAAAAGTCCGCTGAAAGTCCGGGGAAGCCCACACACGATCGGATTGTCAGCCAGCTTTAGTCCGTCGGCGTCAGTTGGACTTTTGTAGACGAAAAGTCCGACCGTGTGTACGTGGCATTATGGTAGCGAAACCTCATGTTGATCTGCTGTGTTCCCTGCAATGCTCACTAGTTCTTCACACCATCTTGATTGGATCAGCGTTTAGTGGTGTGGGAGGCATTTGAATTTACTAGGTTCATATTTTTTTACTTGAGAATTTGCTCTATATATGACCAGTTTTTATATAGTGTGTATTTCTATACATTCATTGAAAGCAGAGCAGTGGCATGCATGTTTAAAGCACCATGTAAGGTCTACTCCTTCCTATAGTTTTTTTTTAATGATTGACATGCAAAGAAGAGGTCAGAGGAGGGTTTTTTTTCTGGTGATAGTGTCTTATGCCGCGTACACACGGTCGGACTTTTCGTCTACAAAAGTCCAACGGACGCCGACGGACTAAAGCTGGCTGGTAATCCGATCGTGTGTGGGCTTCTCCGGACTTTCAGCAGACTTTTTCAGTCTCAAATCCGACGGACTTTAGATTTGAAACATGCTTCAAATCTTTACGTCGTAACTACGACGGACCCCGAAATCCGCTCGTCTGTGTGCTAGTCCGACGGACAAAAACCCATGCTAGGGCAGCTATTGGCTACTGGCTATGAACTTCCTTATTTTAGTCCGGTGTACGTCATCACGTACGAATCCGTCGGACTTTTGTGTGGTCGTGTGTAGGCAAGTCCGTTCGTTAGAAAGTCTGCTGCAAGTCCGCCGAAAGTCCGCCGGAAGTCCGCCGGAAGTCTGTCGGACAGGCTGTCGGACTTTTGTAGACGAAAAGTCCGACCGTGTGTACGCGGCATTACAATTACAATCAGCTGACAAAGATAACACTAGTTTTCTGGCTTTAAAGAAGGTTGTCTGAGTTTCTGTGAAGGTGATGCTGTTTATAGCCTCATGCTTCATTAGGTGGAAACATTTTTCCAGTTGAATGACATGTTCTGTGACTTTGCAGTTAGCAAAAGACATTCTTTGAAAGTTCAGATTTAAAAGTACTGTTGATGTTGTATGTTCCAATATTGTTGCACAAATCTATCATAATTATCATTTTGATTTTTATAAAAGCAAAAAAATCCTTATATTTATATAACATAATATATAAAAATCATACTAAACATCAAAGGTACATTTTAATTCTGGGGGACTTTTTAAACATGAAATCTTCTTTAATCGTTTAACCACTTGCCTACAGGACACTTACACCCCCTTCCTGCCCAAGCCGTTTTTCAGCTTTCAGCGCTGTCACACTTTGAATGACAATTGCGCGGTCGTGCTACACTGTACCCAAACATTTTTTTATCATTTTTTTCACACAAATATAGCTTTCTTTTGGTGGTATTTATTCACTGTTGGGTTTTTTATTTTTTTACAAAAATTTTGAAAAATAGATGTTTTTTACTTTTTTTCAGTCAGTAAACTTTGTAACTAAGTAATTTTTTGTCCTTACTGATATGCGCTGATGAGACGGCACTGATGGGCACTGATGAGCTGAACTGGTGGGCATTGATGAGGTGGCACTTATGGGCACTGATGAGGTGGCACTTATGGGCACTGTTTCGGTGGTACTGATGAGGAGGCACTAATATGCCGCACTTATGGGCACTGATAGGTGTCACTGATATGTAGCACTGATGAGCACTGATAGGCGGCACTGGTGGGCACTGATAGGCGGCACTGGTGAGCACTGATGGATGGCACGGATAGACGGTACTTATAGGCATTGATGGGTGGCACTGATGGGCGACACTGATGGCCATTGATCGACAGCAATGATGGGCAGCACTGATAGGCGGCATTGATAGCCAGCACTGACTGGCATCGCTAATGGGCACTGATTGGTGGCACTTGTGGGCAGTGGTGGGCACTGATTGCTGCCACTGGTGGGCACTGATTGCTGGCATTGGTGGGCAATGGTGGGCACTGATTGGTGACACTATATTGCTATAAGACTTGTGCACAACAGAAAATTTTGTTTAGTTTCGGTTCGTTGTCATTCGTAAAATACATAATTTCGTTCTGTTATATTTGTTATGTTACGTTAATTCGTTTTCGAATAATTTGTTATTTCTGTAGAATGTCGATATTCATAATACTGAATCCCGAATCATGTCGAATTCATTTGTTATATCCGCTATAATTTTGTTCATTTTCATTGAAATTCGATATTTATGTACAAATGTACCCCTGCCATTTCACAAAAAAAAAGTGTTAAAACGGTAAAAATGATATGACAGGGCTTGGGGACAAGTCCTTTATTAAAAAATAAAAAAATAAAAATGTCCCACGAAGTCCATTCATCTTCTTCTTCTCTTGTTCCGACGGACCGAAAAAGAAAATAAAAAAAAACATGCACGCCGCCACCGTTCCGCCTCCACCTGCCGTAATGACCGTCCTCTCAGGTGACAGTTCCTTTATAACTGAGGGCGGGGTCACCCGGTTACGTCACCGGGTGACTCCGCCCCCTCTGACGCTACGGGAAAGCTACCCCAAAGCACCCTTCCCATGTTGAGGGCATGTGGCCTGGTATGGTTCAGGAGGGGGCGCTCTCTCATCCCCCCCTCTTTTCCTGCGGCCTGCCAGGTTGTGTGGTCAGATAAGGGTCTGGTATGGAATTTTAGGGGGACCCCCACGCCATCTTTTTTTAATTTTGACATGGGGTTCCCCTTAATATCCATACCAGACCTGAAGGGCCTGGTATGGAATTTGGGGTGACCCCCACGTAATTTTTTTTTTTTTTTGGTTCGGAGTTCCCCTTAATATTCATACCAGACCCAAAGGGCCTGATAATGGACTGTGGGGGAATCCCATGCCGTTTTTTTCAATGACTTTTATGTGTATTGCCGGGACCGACAATTCAATATAGCCGCGAGTACTTTAACCACTTCAATACCAGGCACTTAGACACCTTCCCGCCCAGCCCAATTTTCACCTTTCAGTGCTGTCGCAATTTGAATGACAATTGCGTGGTCATGCTACACTGTACCCAAACAAATTTTTTATCATTTTGTTCCCACAAATAGAGCTTTCTTTTGGTGGTATTTGATCACCTCTGCGGTTTTTATTTTTTGCGCAACAAATTAAAAAAGACCGAAAATTTTGAAAAAAAACAAGTTTTTCTTTGTTTCTGTTAAAACTTTTTGTAAATAAGTAAGTTTTCTTCTTCAATGACGGGCACTGATATGGCTGCACTGACGGGCACTGATACGGCGGCACTGATGGGCACCGATGAGGTGGCACCAATGAGGTGGCACTGATGAGGTGGCACTGACGGGCACTGATAGGCGGCACTGATAGGCGGCACTGATGGGCACTGATAGGTGGCACTGATAGGTGGCACTGGTATGCGGCACTGATGGGCACTCATAGGTGGCACGGATGGGCACTTATAGGCGGCACTGATGGGCACTCATAGGTGGCATTGATGGGCACTCGTAGGTGGCATTGATGGTAACTTATGGGTGGCACTGATAGTTGGCACAGATGGGCATGGATGGGCACTGATATATGGGCACTGATGGGCATGGATGGGCACTGACAGGTGGCATGAATGGACACTGATGGGTGGCACTGATGGCACTGCTTGTTTGCAGTGATGCCCCTAAGGGTGGCATTGCTGGGCATCACTGCAAGATGATGGTGCCAATCAATGCCCATTTGTGGGCACTGATTGGCACAGATTTGGCACACTGTGGATGGCCAGGTATGTACCCCATGGCCATCCACATGTTGCCCCTTCCCTGGTGGTCCTAGTGGTGATCCCTGGTGGTCCAGTGTGGTGATCTGTGGGGGGGCTGCGCTGATAAACAATCAGCGCAGACCCCCCCTGCCAGGAGAGCCGCCGATCGGCTCTCCTCTACTCGCGTCTGTCAGACGCGAGTGAGGAAGAGCCGATCAACGGCTCTTCCTATTGACAGCGTGATCAGCCGTGATTGGACACGGCTGATCACGTGGTAAAGAGCCTCCGCCGGAGGCTCTTTACCAAGATCGGTGGAGCGGTGTGTCAGACTGACACACCGCTCCACCGATCGCCGCGATGCGTGCCCCCGGGGGCGCGCTGCGGCATGTTATCCTGCTGGACGTCATATGACGTCCAGTCAGGATAACAGAACCACTTCCCGGACGTCAATCCGCCATAGGGCGGGCGGGAAGTGGTTAAAATGACTTTTTTCCTTTAGAAATGTAATTTTTTGAAGAGACTGTTGTAAACACGGGAAACATGTGCCACTTTACAGGCATACTATAGACACCCCCCAGGTATGAAGTTTAAAGGAATATTTCACTTTTATTGTTTCACTTTAAGCATTATTAAAATCACTGCTCCTGAAAAAACGGCTGTTTTAAAACTTTTTTTTGCGTTGATACATGTCCCCTGGGGCAGGACCCGGGTCCCCAAACACTTTTTATGATAATACCATGCATATAAGCCTTTAAAATTAGCACTTTTGATTTCTCCCATAGACTTTTAAAGGGTGTTCCGTGTCTTTCGAATTTGCCGCGAACACCCCAAATTGTTCGCTATTCGGCTAACAGGCGAACACCCGATGTTCGAGTCGAACTTACGCTCTACTCGAACATCGGGCTCATCCCTACTCTTCCTTCTAAAAGGTCACTTTAAAATATTTATCCTGTTCACCAGCCTGTATCACTGGAAAGTACCTTTAGTGATTGACCAATAAATGTTCATATATGTGTGCGCACTGCGCTAATGAGAAACACCTGTTTGTGCTGCCACTTAATATTCAATAAACATGCAAATAAGGTGAAACAAATGTCAATGTAAAAAACAGTGACAAAATTCCACAGTAGCACACTAAATTAATCTCCAATCTACAGGGCACCCCCTGTGACAAAGTCTGAAGTGATGAAACGCGTCGGAGCATGGCTACACGGCAACGCTGGCATGTTTGAATCTTTTATGATGTAAGTGCATTACTTTTAATAAACCAATAACCTTAAGGTGTTTTTACACTATTGGAGGATCTCAATTTCTATCCCCACATGTGGAGAGTGTCTTTATTAATCTGGATGGAGATTGGCGTGTATAAGCGGCTCTTCAATAACATCTAATAAGGCGATAACATCTATAAGGCAATAACATCTAATATGGCAACAGCATCTAGTGAGCTTTATTCTTAAGGGAGTGGAATTGGCACAGTTCACTTTCGTGAAGAATTTTGGTGGAACAAGATTTTGTTTCACTCTCTCTTCCTCACATTAGGTTGGACTGTAATACCATATTGATTTGCATATATTGGAGCATATACAGTATATATATATATATATATATTTTTTTTTTTTTTGGATATGCCATATGGACACTTTACATTATGTATGGGTGTTTTATGTTGATCATTTCACAATGCTAATGTTTAGGAGATTTGTAGATTAATTTAGTGTGCTATTGTGGAATTATTTTTCTCTCTTGTTTACATTGACATTTGTTTCACCTCATTTACATGCAAATAAATGTTCCTAACCCCCCACATTGTATCTTCTTAGACAATCATTGGGAACACTCCCATCAGCAGGCAGAAGCAAACAATGTTGTGTTCTTTTAAAAAACTAAACACAGCCAAAAAACAGAATTAAAGTTTAGGCTGGTTGCAGCCTAGCTGTAGCCACTATATTTAGACTAGGGATACTCCAGCTTAAGACAGGGTCCCTACATCGTATTACTTTCTACAGGAAGCATATACCTTTTAACATTTATGCAGTCTTGAATAGGGATGATCCTATGCTTGGTTAGAACTTTAGCCCATTCAGATGATTGATGTGTGGTATTTCTACCACTCCTATATATGACAGCTTCCCACTGTCACTGGTTCCTAAGAAAGCCATGGGTGCAAGCACCCACAGTGTCCCTAGGAACCAGTGAAGACACAGGGAATTCCTGCTCCTTTTAAACAAAGGGGCAGAGATAGCAGTGACATTACTAGCCAGATTTGGTCAACAATGTCACTACTATCTCCTCAGCTTCCCTTATCTAGCTGATGACAGCTTGGGGAGCTTTCATTCAGCTAGTATTGCCACCAGGAATGGTTGTGTACACCAGGCCATTGTTTTTGGGTTTTTTTGCAAGTTGGCGGGTGATGGGGATTGTGATTGATGATGGATTTCCAATGAGGGGCATTTTTGGAGAATTTTAATTTTTTTAATCAATGACTCGTCAAATGTTTGAGTTGTCTTTATTTCTAGGTAACAACTTTTATTTATTTGATGTGAATGAGTAGGGATACTATGTACAGGTACCTCATTCACACAGGGGAATCTGGGGCACCCTTATCAATAAAGGGGGCTTCAAGATTCCAATAAGCCATCCACTCGCAGACCACCACAACCACCGGCAAAAGCGGCTGTGTAAGAGGCCCTTCAACCTTTGGTCGGGCAAGGGTTGTTGGGTAAGAGATCCTCATCGACATGGTAGACCTAAGCTGTAATAATTATAAAACAAAGTTTAAAGACATAGAAATTATAAACTGCATCTGAGGAAAACATTAAGTACTGGATTAATTTAGAGTTCTGATAGTCAATAGAAGATTTCTATACATGTTTGGTCAATAGTGTGTGTACCTGTGAGGCTGGAGAAGACCTTTAAAGCATCAATAGCCTGTATAGAAAACCTGAACTGACTGACATTTTGCATTTTGTGGACAGCAGACTGAAAGGGAAAAGCAGAGTAATAGAAGTCCTGGTATGTTCTGCCAACTGATGACTAGCAGTTCAAACACTGGCAGGACATTTTTGCTGTCTTAATTGCACAATAAAAAGGGAAGAAAAGAGTTCAGGTGAGTTTTTGCTGGTGATAATATTTAACTAGAATCAGCACAGTAATAGGGCGTACACACGGTCGGACTTTGTTCGGACATTCCGACAACAAAATCCTAGGATTTTTTCCGACGGATGTTGGCTCAAACTTTTTTTGTCTACACACGGTCGCACAAAGTTGTCGGAATTTCCGATCGCCAACCACGCGGTCACGTACACCACGTACGACGAGACTAGAAAAGGCCGGTTCAGAACCAAGCACGGCACCCTTTGGGCTCCTTTTGCTAATCTCGTGTTAGTAAAAGTTTGGTGAGAGACGATTCGCGCTTTTTCAGACTCGTGGCTTTCAGATCGTTTTCTGCTGTTCAGTTTGTGCTTGTGGGTTTGTATCTGCTCTTCAGTGCGTGCAAGCAAGTTCCGCGTGACTTAGTCATTGTATTCTTGTTCGTTCGTTACTGTTTTTCAGGTCGCTCTTCACAGGCCTTGCTGTTCTTCAGTGCGTTCTGTTACTTCGTTCTGAGCAGCCGACCGTTTTCTAGCCATGTTTCGTATGCGTACTCCTCGTAGAGTTCGTGCTGTGTGGGGGCTTGGTGTTGGGGTCCTGACCTTGACACAAGTCCAATCCATGAACAGGGTGGGGAGGAGTTCATGGACCAAGAATTGGTTGCTTCAGCGTGACCAGTTCTCTCATATGCCTTTGCTCCGTGAGATCAGTGAGAATAATCCTGATGATTTCAGGAACTTTCTCAGGATGACGGACCCCGTGTTTCACCGTTTGTTGGCTTCACTAACCCCCTATATCAGCAGGCAGGATACCTGCATGAGGCAAGCCATCACTCCGGAGCAGAGGTTGGTCGCTACCCTGCGGTATTTGGCCACAGGGAGAAGCCTGCAGGACTTGAAGTTCTCGACAGGCATCTCCCCCCAGGCTCTGGGTATCATCATCCCAGAGACCTGTTCTGCCATCATACAGGTTCTGCAGAAGGAGTATATGAAGGTAAGATTTTTATCCTTTTATATCACATTTTATTGTATTTAATGTTTGCTAATATATTGTATTTCTTTCCTCATTCCCTAATTACCATGATTGTAATATGCTGTGAATGTCCCCTTTGTTCTCATGCATGCTGGATTTTTGTGTAATTATTATTTTAGGTCCTTCATACATATTTGCCCTTCACTAACCTCCCCAGCATGGTGTCTCCTGGCCTATATTCACCTCATGTAGTCACTTAACAATGTATTTTATCAGCTCTATAGTAGTGCTTTACCCCAAACACCCCCTAAAATGTTTTGAAATGTTATTTTTGATTTAAATTCAGGCAGAGTGCCAGAGGCTTTTTTTTGTTAGTGTCCCCAAATAATTTTTAGTAACCCTCCCTCCCCCAACTGCTAAGTCAGCTGATCCCAATTCTCTATGTATCCTCAATCATCTATCTGCTGACTTTGCCAAACCCATACACACTATACCCACCTCTTTACTGGTCAGATTTATGGATGAATTGCCCAAAGCATGTAGTGCAAGGGCCTGCCTGTATACTTTCCAATGGTACTGTTTCAAGTTTTTGTATTCTATTATTATCTTGATAGGTAATAGCAGAATGTCCAAATGTCCTCAAATGTGTACAATGTGTATTTATATCTTTGTATTATGACACTTCTTACCTGTCCAGTGGTCTGCCAATAGCGTAACTAAGGAGGGGCTGTTCCAAGTAATACCCATTATTTAGGCATTCAGCTCTCAATGAAGTGAAGAGGGTTACCTGTCCAAGATTCCCCCCCCTATAATGTTAGAAATGGCCCATGAGAGGGGGGAGGGGGAATATGATAGGTGTACCTTATACTTTGGCCTTGTTAAATTCCCCTTACTAAATGCTATCTGGAGGTTGCCACATAATGTTTGTGCCTAATCTGCTTGCCATGTTTCTGTGAAAAAATAGTAATGTTTATTGTTTTTTTCTCAACAGTTTCCTTCCACGCCACAGGAATGGCAGACTGTGGCCTCCCACTTTGCCCAGCGGTGGGACTTTCCTAACTGCGGAGGGGCAATTGATGGGAAACACGTCCACATCGTCCCACCACCCAACTCAGGGTCATACTATTATAATTACAAGGGGTTCAATAGTATAGTGATGTTGGCGGTGGTGTCGGCTAATTACGACTTCCTGTATGTGGACGTGGGGAAGAATGGCCGGATGTCCGATGGTGGAGTCATTGCCCAGACGGAGTTTTACAGGCATCTCCAGAATGGCAGCTTGGACTTGCCAGCTCCAGAGGACAATGTTGAAGGACTCCCATTTGTGTTCATTGCTGATGAAGCGTTTGCGCTGGGGGACCACCTGATGCGGCCATTCCCAATGAGGACCCTCACCCCGGAACAGAGGGTTTTTAATTACCGGCTGGCCAGAGCCCGAAGAGTGGTGGAGAACACATTTGGAATCCTGGCCAGCAGGTTCCGACTATTTCTGACACCCATCCATATGGCGGAGTATAAACTGAACCATATTATACTGGCGTGCTGTGTTCTCCATAACTTTTTAAGGAAACATTCGGCCAACTATGCTGGCTCAGTTGGGCCTGAGACCGGAATCCTACATCAAACCACACTGACGGCGCTTGAAAGTGGCCTTACTGGCTTGCCCTCCCTGAGTGCCCGTGATGTCCGGTTACGCTACCTGGAGTTCTTTGCGGGTAGGGGGGCTATCAATATGCCAGAAAATCTGTGAAGCCTTTTTATAATAAAAAAAAAAGAAATTCTTGGTGGACATTTACTGCTTGTGTTTGTTTTAGCTGACCCTGACAGAAATGTGTTGAGTCCAGAAAATGTCCTGATTGTGTAACCTTATACAAAGCACTGTTGGCTGTTATTTCCTAAATGCAAAAACACATTTCACTACAAGTGCACTTGCAACTGCACTGAAACTGCACTTGTAGTGCAAAGAGGATTTGCCCTTAGGAAATAACACCCATTTTTGCTGAAAACAGCAATTACATCACCCCAAAAGTGTTGTATTGTAGTGTTGAGACAATAATCCACACATTCTTGAGTAAGCAACTTTTTTATACCTGCACAATCACATGTGCATTTACCAAAGGTTTTTAAAACAAACCAACATGTTTGTTGTATAACAATTTTTGCAGTAGCATTATCAAAAATCGAAATGTCCATTTCAGATAAAACAGGCCTGTGTAAAACCAACAAGAAAGCCAAAAAACTTGAACTTACAAAGTTCACATTAGGTAAAACCTGAAGGCTAGTATTTAGGAACTGGGTTTGATATAGCGTTCAGATGGGGGGAAATCACCCCTGGAAAAGCCAAATTTGGAAGATGCACACCAATTTACGAATGTCAACATGTGCTATCTGCCATCAGGGGCGATCAAGGGACGTGTTTTGGGGGAGCAAGCCCTTCCTCAACGCTACTTTATAATTGAGGAAGGGGTTGCACCCCCAAAACGCGTCCATTGATCTCCCGTGATGGCAGATAGCACATGTTGGCACACTGTGTACATCCTCCAAATTTGGCTTTTCAAAACATTGCAAAAATCTTTAAAAGATTGGACCACAATCCAAAAAGTGATTTTGTGGGGTTTTAAATTCGACCCAAAACATCAATGATGTTATTATTTTTTTTAATAACATCATTGATTTTTTGCTGTATGTTTTGCAGTTCGACATTACACCCCATGATCTCCCCGATCAGGATCTGGGCACTTTCTGATGTGAAACGTTCTGGATCCCTCACATCACGATCACCTAAAAAGAGAGAAAGAAAACAAAAACAGGTCTCAAAAATCTGCCAGCATCCATCTCTTACCTGAGCCTGTGGTCGCAGACACTCACCTGTTGTGGTGCCAATTTCCACCACATCTTCTTCTTCCTCCTGCTCTTCTTGGGTTGGTGTTAGTTCCCCTTCTTCCAGAGGTGGAGGGTCTGTGGTCTCCTCGGATGAGGGGTGTCCTCCGAGTCTTTTCTCCCCTATGTAAAACAAAAATGGTATAATTAGCACACAGATATTTGATGGCAGAACTAGAAATAGGAAACATTGCTTGGAAGTGGGGTACAATTGTCTATTTTAGCCGAGTTCCAAGATGTATTTTTTTTATTGGCCTTTTTCAAGCTGCAATACTTTACCTGTTTAGTACAAGCTTCACAGATGTAGCCCCCCCTATAGTATACACTGGAGCACCTGTGTGGCCCCCTAATAAAAATGGTGTTCTTGTGTCCCACACTAGTGCTCCAGTGTCCAGATGTGAAAACAGCTGCTCAGTGTCCTCTCCTTACACACAATCTAGTTGGCATTTCATTCTAGTAACAAACCCATCTACACAAACAACTATTTGGCATCCAAGTAGGCCCCAAAAAAATGTGGGAAAATGCATATGGCCTAAACAATGGTGTTTTAGAGGCCGAAAGAAAAATGTTTGATACGAATGAATAATGGGCCCATGAACATTAAAGTTGCCCTTTTAAACTGTACAATTAAGAAAAGCATATGGAGCAGCACGAACGCAATAAAGACAAAAAGAATAGGAACACAGCACAACTACTTACTTTTTTGCAGCACTCTCCGGATCTTTCGGTACTGCTCTGGCTCTCTCAATTTCAGGTCTGACCACCGCTTCCTGAGCTGATCTTTCGATCGTCGTACCCCGAAATTCTTGTGAAGACTTTTGATCACTTTCACCATGATCTTGGCCTTTCGGATATTGGGGTTGGGGTAAGGCCCATACTTTCTGTCATAGTCGGACTTCTTCATGATGTCGACCATCTCCAACATCTCCCCAAAGGACATATTTGTGGCCTTAAAACGTCTCCTTCTGGATCGGGACGTGTCTGGATCCGGGCTTTCCTCCTCCTCCTCCTCGTTCCTGCAATTAGCACGCACCTGCTGTGACTCTGCCATGTGCTCTTCCCCCACTGCACTGAACGAAAAGGGGCGGGGAATATACTAGAAAGAACGTCAGGGGCGGGTGGAGTTACACGCATGCGCAGTGTGTATAAAGCGTAACATGCGTGCGTATTACGTACGATCTGTGAGCGGAGGAAGGAGCATTGGACGCGCCGATCGTAAGAACGAAGGTAAGAGACAAACTTGTGCCTATACTGCTTCTACATTGAAGCCTATATTGTAACAAGATTAGGAGAGTTTTGTCTGACATTAGGCTTTGTCTTGTGTTGTGTCTTGCAGTGAACATGGATATCTTAGTGAAAGACAATGACTTCATGTCAGCATTCATAGATATCTTAAGGGAGCTGCCCTGTCTGTGGGAGATTAAACACCCCCATTACAAGAACCAAGCAAAGAGGAAGGCAGCACTGGAGCAATTGTGTGAAATTGTGAAGCAGGTGATCCCCACGGCAGACATCACCTATTTGAAGATCTTAATTGGTGGCCTGAGGAGCACATATCTAAGGGAGCGCAAGAAAGTCCTGGATTCACAGAGATCCGGAGCAGCAGATGACATCTATGTCCCCAGAATGTTGTACTACGACAGGCTGCATTTTCTGGCAGGCCAGACTGAACCCAGGTCATCCCTCTCCAGTCTTCCTTCCACGCTTCCTTCCCCCCCGGCTGAGGCTTCTGACGCCCAACCTGGGCCTTCCAGGCAACATGTGGAGGAGCCCAGATTGAGCCAGGTATAGCATTCCTCTAAATATTTCTGCTTGTCCAATCAATGATGTTAACTAGATGTTTGTTTGGAGTACTAATTTAGGATTGTGATTGATGAAGCAAAACATTACAACCATGTCCCTTTTTCATACACAGGGAAGTCTGAGCCAGGAGGTGGCCGGGCCGAGCCGGCTGCCTGATCTGCAGGTCCCTCCACCCTCCTGAAAAGAGAAAGTGGCAGTAGGAGGAGTGCCCCAGAGGAGGCTACCGTAGGACTCTTTTGGAGGGCTACAGAGGTCCTGGGAGCACGACAGACCGTGGAGGAGGACATTGCTGCCGTCATTGCATATAAAATGCAGAGGATGGAGGAGGGCCAACAAGTCTTGTGTGAGGCGCTCATATTGGAGGCTCTTAACAAAGGTATGAGGGGCCAAATTACAGCTCAGACACACCTTTGCGATGGTCCTTCTCCTCCTCCTGCAGGTCCTCCTCCTCGTCCTCCCTCTCCTCCAGGTCCTCCCAGTCCTCCTCCAGGTCCTACTCCTCCTCCTGCCACATCTCCACCTGCACAGCCACAGCCCGTAAGGAAGCGTGAAAGGAAGACCAGAAAGTGAGGACCCTGGATCCAGTCCGGTCAGCCAAAAAATGCAGCCTCTTGTGGTACCACAGCCTGGGGACACAGATGTTATCTGCTGCTATCTGGATCTCTGCGAATTCTGGACCAGACTACCCTCCCTTACATATGGACTCCTCAGGCCACCAATTTTGATGTTCAAGAATTGATGTCTGCCGTGGGGGTCCCAGGCTTCGCTAATTTCTCCTGTTGATCCAGTGTTGCCTCCCTCTTTGTTTGGTTCTGAGCCCTTAATAAAGGATTTTTTTTTTAATTATACTCTCCTATGTGTTTTACTTCAAAAAGGACAGTTGGTTTGTGAGGATTCAGGTACATTTCAAATATACAATGTGAAATGAACAAGGGACACCAACAACAAACAATCTCCTTGAGATTAAATAATAAAAGATATCAATGGTGTTGGGGTAACTTGACACACAAAACACACACAAAAATATTCTTGAGTAAAAATAAAAATAACATTGAACAAAGATCAGCCTTTGAAAAAATTCAAACATTAAAAAAAAAAAAAGGCTTAAAATCCCCCAAAAAATTAAATAAAAAAAAAAATTCTGTCAGATGTGACAACTAATAACAATATATTCAGGGAATCCCAATAAAAAAACAAAAATAAAACTTTGTGAGAAGTGTGTGTGAATATGAGCAGCAAAACTACTTCATTCTTGTCACATTATAAAGAAGAAGAGAGTGCGCTGTATTAAACCATTTTTAACATTGCAGCGTGACGAAAGTGCTGTATCCATTGCGAACGCTAAGTTTACCAGAACAAGCTGTTCCGTCTTGCAATTTCTTCTGAGCATGCGTGGCACTTTGTGCGTCGGAACAGGCCACACACGGTCGGAATTGACGCGATCGGATTTTGTTGTCGGAAAATTTTATCTCCTGCTCTCCAACTTTGTGTGTCGGAAAATCCGATGGAAAATGTCCGATGGAGCCCACACACGGTCGGAATTTCCGACAACACGCTCCGATCGGACATTTTCCATCGAAAAATTAGAGGTAAAGTGAGTTTACTTCTTACTACTACTACTTTACACATAAATGAAATATATTAAAATATGTTTTCTATTTGAAAACAAGTATACAGCCAAACTTTAGGCAGATAAAAAAGACATACATTAATGCATCTCTATTCATCAGTTCTTTGTCAAATGTATTTTAAATACAAGCAATAAAAGTACTGCATTTTATTTGTATCTGCCTTCTGTAGTCCCTTGTGTAGCAGATCTTAGGCTTTTTGTACACGGGACATTTGTCAACCTCTCCTGAACGCTGGAACATCGCAGCCAGTAATCCACGTTTAAAAACGTATGTTTAGCAGTGTTTCCAAGCCACGTTTAGCGACGTTTAGCCGCATTTGCGTCCAGGAGCGTTTACTAAAGATAACCTCAGGAGACCCTACTAAATGATTAGAACTGTGAGAGAACAGTGTGAGTAGCAGCTGATAAAGCAGTGTGCTTGTAGCTAGCTGTTATTTGTTGTTTGGTTTGTTAATATGGATCCCATGATGAGCATGAGTGAGGAAATGCTCCTGATGTTGCTTTTGCTGAGGCTCCAAAGACGTAGAAAATTACGTGAGAGGACCAGAGTTCGTCGCTACTGGACACATCCATTGATGGCTCAACGCATGTCCACAGGATACTTTTCTAATATGTATGTTCAGCTGCGCAATTACCCAGAGAAATCTTTTAATTTTACACGCATGTCAATTGCCACCTTTGACGTTCTCTTGGAAAAGGTTAGACCCCGTCTAGTTCCCAAATTCTCAATGGTTGACGGGTGAGCGAAATTCCTATTCAACTTCAGCATCAAGTAATGCAAGTTGTGTATTGTACAGCATAATTGGCTGATGAGGGGAATATCACATGGTATATCAAGCTTGCATACGGTGATAATTGAGTTTTTGGTGTGTTTTTAGCATTTTCCTGGCTCAAAAGTAATAAATAAAATGATTCCCTTTAAAAACGCTACTAGACGAAAACACGCCTAAATGTGGGTAGCCGCGTTTAGCAGCGTTTAGCAGCGTTTAGCAGCGTTTGGCGTTTGAAATGCCTCTAAACATAGCTTCTGAACGCATTTTATTGGGTTCCAAACAAAGCCTCTAAACGCAACTGCCTAGAAATGACTATAAACTAAACCTGTGTACCTTTTCTGGGGTCTTTCATTTGGTCTTTCGTCCCTTGTCGCTGCTGCGAGGTACGACATTTCCTCTGCAGTAATCTGCCAATACTCTGCAATAATCTGCAATACTCTGCAATAATCTGCAATATTGTGCAGTACTCTGCCAATACTCTGCCAATACTCTGCAATACTCTGCCAATACTCTGCAATACTCTGCCAATACTCTGCAATACTCGCCAATACACTGCAATACTTGCCAATACTCGTCAATACTCTGCCAATACTCTACAGTACTCTGCCCATACTCTGCAATAATCTGCAATACTGTGCAGTACTCTGCCAATACTCTGCAATACTCTGCCAATACTCTGCAATACTCTGCAATACTCGCCAATACACTGCAATACTTACCAATACTCGTCAATACTCTGCCAATACTCTACAGTACTCTGCCCATACTCTGCAATAATCTGCAATACTGTGCAGTACTCTGCCAATACTCTGCAATACTCTGCCAATACTCTGCAATACTCTGCAATACTCGCCAATACTCTGCAGTACTCTGCCCATACTCTGCAATAATCTGCAATACTGTGCAGTACTCTGCCAATACTCTGCAATACTCTGCCAATACTCTGCAATACTCTGCAATACTCGCCAATACTCTGCAGTACTCTGCCCATACTCTGCAATAATCTGCAATACTGTGCAGTACTCTGCCAATACTCTGCAATACTCTGCCAATACTCTGCAATACTCTGCAATACTGGCCAATACTCTGCCAATACTCTGCAATAAATTTGAACAGAAACAAAGTTTTTTTTTACCAAATTTTCAGTCTTTTTTGATTTATAGCCCAAAAAATAAAAAACCCAGCGGTGATTAAATACCACCAAAAGAAAGCTCTATTTGTGTGAAAAAAGGACAAAAATTTCATATGGGTACAGTGTTGCATGACTGAGTAATTGTCATTCAAAGTGTGAGAGCACCGAAAGCTGAAAATTGATCTGGTTAGGAAGAGGGAGAGAGAGTTTAATTGCCCAGTGGTCAAATGGTTAATAAAGTGAACACTGTAAGATAGAAATTTCAAACATATTTGTGTTGTTATTGAACTCCGTTGACTTTACTCTTCTTATCTGAGGGTGGAGCAAAGTTCTGCTACGAAAGCCAAGCAACAACCAGTTTGTGCACATTGCAGATTAAACATTCATCCAGGCTTTTAAAAAAAAATAACTGGCTCTGGCACCAAAGAAGAGAGAAGAGAGAAGAGAGAAGAGAACTGACACGGTAAGTAGCTGCTGAATTTTTAGGACTTCTTTTTGACTCTCAGATTTTTTCTTTTTTCCATTTTTTTTTTTTTGTCTGGGGGTGGGTTTGATTAATTTAAATCTGAATTTCAGGCAAAAGACACAGATGAAATACATACACTAAATTACCAAAAGTATTGGGACGCCTGCCTTTACACGCACATGAACTTTAATGGCATCCCAGTCTTAGTCCGTAGGGTTCAATATTCAGTTGGCTCACCCTTGGCAGCTATAACAGCTTCAACTCTTCTCTCCACAAGGTTTAGGAGTGTGTCTATGGGAATGTTTGACCATTTTTCAAGAGGCGTATTTGTGAGGTCAAGCACTGATGTGGACAAGAAGGCCCAACTTGCAGTCTCTGCTCTAATTTATCCCAAAGGTGTTCTATTGGGTTGTGGTCAGGGCTCTGTGCAGGCTAGTCCAGTTCCCTGGACACCAAACTCGCTCATCCATGTCTTTATGGACCTGGCTTTGTGCACTGGTGCTAACTCATGTTGGAACAGGAAGGGACCGTTCCCAAACTGTTCCCACAAAGTTGGGAGCATGAAATTGTCCAAAATGTCCTGGTATGCTCATGCCGTAAGAGTTACCTTCACTGGAACTAAGGGGCTAAGTCCAACCCCTGAAAAACAATCCCACTCCAACATCCCCCTCCACCAAATAGTTTGGACCAGTGCATAAAGCAAAGTCCATAAAGGCATGGGTGAGCAAATTTGGGGTGGAGGAACTTGACTGGCCTGCACAGAGTTCTCACCTCAACCCGATAGAACACCTTTGGGATTATTAGAGTGGAGACTGCGAGCCAGACCTTCTCATCCAACATCAGTGCCTGACCTCACAAATGCGCTTCTGGAAGAATGGTCAAACATTCCCATAGACACACTCCTAAACCTTGTGGACAGCTCTCCCAGAAGAGTTGAAGCTGTTATAGCTGCAAAGGTTGGGCCAACTCAATATTGAACCCTACGGTCTAAGGCTTGATTCACACCTATGCATTTTTAGTGCTTTTTGCATTTTGCAGATCTGCACTACAGAACGTGTTCCATAGGAAACCATATTAAATGGACTGTAGTGCAAATCTGCAAAATGCAAAAAGTACCAAAAATGCATAGGTGTGAATCCAGCCTCAGGGGTGAAGGGGTTAACACTAGGGGGCGATCAAGAGGTTAACTGTGTTCCCTGGGAGGTGATTCTAAATGAAGGGGGAGGGGACTGACTAGAGGAAGTGATGGATTGTGGTTCTTAGCTAATAGAACAGAATGCGGATTTGTATGTTTACACACACACTTCCGTGTTTTGTCCCTCGTGCTCGCGATTGCTCGTGGCCGGCAGTCATCGTGACAGTTGGCCACGAGCATCAGGACCCCTGCAGCGCAGCAGGCACTTGAGCGCGCCTGATATCCTGATCCTGCGAGCTGACGTATAGCTACGATGGTTTGCAGGATCGTGCCGACCTTCCACAGTAAAATGATGGCGGCTGGTCGGCAAGAAGTTAAGGTTAAGCCTCTTTTCTTCTAATTTTAATGAATGGCCACGAGTCTTGTTAAACTCCTTTCCGCAAAAAAGTTTTATCCCTTTTGTGGGGTCACCAGTACAGTATTTATAAATTGAAATCATATCCCCTCTCAAGCGTCTCTTCTCCAGAGAGAATAAGTTCAGTGCTCGCAACCTTTCCTCATAACTAAGATCCTCCAGACCCTTTATTAGTTTTGTTGCCCTTCTTTGTACTCGCTCCATTTCCAGTACATCCTTCCTGAGGACTGGTGCCCAGAACTGGACAGCATACTCTAGGTGCGGCCGGACCAGAGTCTTGTAGAGTGGGAGAATTATCGTTTTATCTCTGGAGTTGATCCCCTTTTTAATGCATGCCAATATTCTGTTTTCTTTGTTAGCAGCAGCTTGGCATTGCATGTCATTTCTGAGCCTATCATCTACTAGGACCCCCAGGTCCTTTTCCATCCTAGATTCCTGTCTAGAGGTTCTCCCCCCAGTGTATAGATTGCATTCATATTTTTGCCACCCAAATGCATTATTTTACATTTTTCTACATTAAACTTCATTTGCCATGTAGTTGCCCACCCCATTAATTTGTTCAGATCTTTTTGCAAGGTTTCCACATTCTGCAGAGAAGTTATTGCCCTGCATAGCTTAGTATCATCTGCAAATACAGAGATTGAACTGTTTACCCCATCATCCAGATCGTTTATGAATAAATTAAATAGGACTGGTCCCAGCACAGAACCCTGGGGAACCCCACTACCCACCCCTGACCATTCCGAGTATTCCCCATTTATCACCACCCTCTGAATTCGCCCTTGTAGCCAGTTTTCAATTCATGTACTCACCCTATGGTCCATACCAACGGACCTTATTTTGTACAGTAAACATTTATGGGGAACTGTGTCAAATGCTTTTGCAAAATCCAGATACACCACGTCTACGGGCCTTCCTTTATCTAGATGGAAACCCACCTCTTCATAGAAGGTTAATAGATTGGTTTGGCAAGAACGATTCTTCATAAATTAATGCTGATTACTGCTATGAGTAGGGATGAGCCCGATATTCGAGTCGAACGTGAGCCGAATAGCGAACAATTTGGGGTGTTCGCGGCAAATTCGAAAGCCGCTGAACACTCTTTAAAGGTCTATGGGAAAAATCAAAAGTGCTAATTTTAAAGGCTTATATGCATGGTATTGTCATAAAAAGTGTTTGGGGATCTGGGTCTTGCCCCAGGGGACATGTATCAATGCAAAAAAAAGTTTTAAAAATGGCCGTTTTTTCGGGAGCAGTGATTTTAATAATGCTTAAAGTGAAACAATAAAAGTGAAATATTCCTTAAAATTTCGTACCTGGGGGGTGTCTATAGTATGCCTGTAAAGTGCCACATTTTTCCCGTGTTTAGAACAGTCCCTGCACAAAATGACATTTCTAAAGGAAAAAAAGTCATTTAAAATTACTTGCGGCTATAATGAATTGTCGGGTCTCGGCAATACGGATAAAAGTCATTGAAAAAAAATGGCATGGGATCCCCCCAGTCCATTACTAGGCCCTTTGGATCTGGTATGAACATTAAGGGGAACCCCCAAACTAAAATGTAAAACTAAAATTGCGTGGGGGTCCCCCAAATTGCATACCAGGCCCTTCAGGTCTGGTATGGATTTTAAGGGGAACCCTGTTCCAATTTTTTTTTTTAATGTCGTAGGGGTCCCCCTCAAAATCCATACCAGACCCTTCAGGTCTGGTATGGATTTTAAGGGGAACCCTGCGCCAAAATTTAAAAACAAATGGCGTGGGGGTCCCCCAAAAATCCATACCAGACCCTTTTCTGAGCAGGCAACCTGGCAGGCCGCAGGAAAAGAGGGGGGGCGAGACAGTGTGCCCCCCCTCCTCAACTGTACCAGGCCACATGCCCTCAACATGGGGGGGTGCTTTGGGGTAGACCCCAAAGCACCTTGTCCCCATGTTGATGGGGAGAAGGGCCTCATCCCCACAACCCTTACCCGGTGGTTGTGGGGGTCTGCGGGCAGGGATCTTATCGAAATCTGGAAGCCCCCTTTAACAAGGGGACCCCCAGATCCCAGCCCCCCTGTTTGAAATGGTAACGGGTTCATTGTATGGTCCCACAAAGTCCATTCATCTTCTTCTATGGCTCCGCCGACGAACCAAAATTAAAAAAAAAAAAAAAACATCTCCATGGGAGGCACCCACCTTATGATGCTTCAGCGCGGATGACAGTTCTTTTATAAGTGAGGGATAAAAAGGGGATCAACTCCAGAGATAAATAGATAATTCTCCTGCTCTACAAGACTCTGGTCCGGCCGCACCTAGAGTATGCTGTCCAGTTCTGGGCCCCAGTTCTCAGGAAGGATATACTGGAAATGGAGCGAGTACAAAGAAGGGCAACAAAGCTAATAAAGGGTCTGGAGGATATTAGTTATGAGGAAAGGTTGTGAGCACTGAACTTATTCTCTCTGGTGATGAGACGCTTGAGAGGGGATATGATTTAAATTTACAAATACAGTACTGGTGACCCCACAATAGGGATAAAACTTTTTCGCGGAAGGGGGTATAACAAGACACGTGGCCACTCATTAAAATTAGAAGAAAAGAGGGTTAACCTTAAACTGCGTAGAGGGTTCTTTACTGTAATGCCCCGTACACACGGTCGGACATTGATCGGACATTCCGACAACAAAATCCATGGATTTTTTCTGACGGATGTTAGCTCAAACTTGTTTTGCACACACACGGTCACACAAAGTTGTTGGAAAGTCCGATCATTCTGAACGCGGTGACGTAAAACACGTACGTCAGGACTTTAAACGGGCAGTAGCCAATAGCTTTCGTCTCTTAATTTATTCTGAGCATGCGTGGCACTTTGTGCGTCGGATTTGTGTACACACGATCTGAATTTCCAACAATGGATTTTGTTGTCGGAAAATTTTATAGCCTGCTCTCAAACTTTTTGTGTCAGAAATTCCTATGGAAAATGTGTGATGGAGCCTACACACGGTCGGAATTTCCAACAACAAGGTCCTATCACACATTTTCCATCGGAAAATCCTATTGTATGTACAGGGCATAAGAGCGGCAAGGATGTGGAATTCCCTTCCACAGGCAATGGTATCAGCGGGGAGCAGTGATAGTTTCAAAAAACTATTATATAAGCACCTGAACCACCACAACATAAGGGAATTTACAATGTAATACTGACATATAATCACACACATAGGTTGGACTTGATGGACTTGTGTCTTTTTTCAATTTCACCTACTATGTAACTATGTAACATTTGATCATAAATGACAAGTGTTTTCAGGTTTCTGCTTGAACTTGAGTATTTATTGGAGGGGCTTTGGTTGATCATAGGTGGGGGTCTATTTCTTTCAAGTGTTTTTTTTTTAAATTTTTTTAAAGATATTTTTATTGCAGTTTTGCGACATACAGACATAAATCAAAAGGCACAGACAAAAACTACAACACCAAGAACAGAATGCTCCTATTCCAGCATATCATGAAAATCCGGGCAGTGTGCAATAATAAACTAGATATTACATCTACCAGTGGATATAAACATCAAACAAAAGAGTAATGCAGCATACACACGAGCGGACTTTTCGACCGGACTGGTCCGACGGACCGAGTCCGGCGGACAATCCGATCGTGTGTGGGCTTCATCGGACCTTCAGCTGACTTTTTCTGTCGAAAGTCTAACGGTCTTTAGATTTGGAACATGCTTCAAATCTTTACGTCGTAACTCAGCCGGACCCAGAAATCCTGTATGCTAGTCCGACGGACAAAAGCCGACGCTAGGGCAGCTATTGGCTACTGGCTATCAACTTCCTTATTTTAGTCTGGTGTACGTCATCACGTACGAATCAGTTGGACTTTGGTGTGATCGTGTGTAGGCAAGTCCGTTCATTAAAAAGTCCGTCGGAAGTCCGTCAAAAGTCCATTGAAAGTCCATTGGAAAGTCCATCGGACCAGTTCGGTCGGAAAGTCCACCCGTGTGTACGCGGCTTAAGCGATATGTTTTTTAAACATCCTGGACATATCAGAAGGTCCTACTAAGTACAACACTCACAAAATGAACCCTTTTCATGTTAGTACAGAGGAGAGGGTCAGTGGGCTAGCCATCCAGCTGCCCATTATTTTTGAAACGCTTTAGTCCTCTTACAGATGTCAAAGGTAAGTTTATATAGAGGCAGAGAAACATTTACAAGTTTAGGCCACATATTCCGTGTTGGGATCTCTGACCCCTTCCACGTCAGCAGAAGGGACTCCCTTGCATAGAAGTAGAGGATGCAAAGTAGTCTCTTAGACTGAGGCTGAACAATGAGGTCACCAAATATGCCCAGCAGACAGTTTTTAGGGTTAACTATATTTGGCAGACCCAATGCAGAAGAGATAAAGGAGCCTATGTCAACCCAGAAGTCGTGTACTAAAAGCACGAAAGTCCAAAAGCAGTGGAGAAAATCAGCAGTTTGGCCACAACCGCGAAAGCAGTCAGCAGATGGGGATAGTCCCATTTTATATAGTCTAGCAGGGGCAAGGTGTGAATGATGGAAATTTTTGAGTTGAATCACCCTGTCCCTCGAGGAGATAACAGAGGTTTTGAATGTATCACAGAACTCAGACCAATCCTCTTCCATGATAGGGATATCAAAGGAGACCCACATCTCTTGAGCCCTCTGAAACCTAGGGTTAGTGCCTGCTGTCATGAGAGTGGAGTAATACGTGGAGATAAGTTTTCTCTGGTCCTGGTCTCTTAGAAGTTGTTCCAGGCCAGGTGCCTTAAAGAGGAAATAAACCCTGATGGGTTTTACTTCCTCTTTATTTCCCTGCACAGGTGAAGCATAATGGGCTACTATGCGTCGCATAGTAGCCCATTATGTGTCACTTACCTGACAAAGAAGCCCGCGCTGTCGCTGTTGTCCCCACGAGCAGGGAGCTTCCATCTTCGCCCTTCTTCCTTCCGGGGCCGCAAATTCCGGCTCTGTGACTGGCCGGAGTTGGGTGACGTCACTCACATGCATGCGCGTGGGAGCCACCAGTCATGGCATGACCCCTAATAGAAACAGCACGATGTGCGCTCGCCTTTTTAGTAAATATCTCCTAAACCGTGGAGGTTTAGGAGATATTTCAAGCACCTGCAGGTAAGCCTTAATATAGGCTTACCTGTAGGTAAAAGTGGTTGTACAGGGTGTACAACCACTTTAACCGCTTCATCCCTGGAAGATTTTACACCCTTCCTGACCAGAGAACTTTTTGCGATTCGCCACTGCGTCGCTTTAAACTGACAATTGCACGGTTCTGAGACGTTGGGGTTAACCACTAGGGGGCAGTAAAGGGGTTAAGTGTGTCCTAGTGTATGCTCTAACTGAAGGGGGGATTGTGCAGGGGAGATGACAGATCGCTGTTCATACTCTGTATGAACAGACGATCTGTCTGTTCTCCCCTCAGAGAACCAGAAACTGTGTGCTTACACACACAGATCCCAGTTCTCAGTGTCTCCCGAGTGATCGCGGGAGCCCGGTGGTGGTTCCGTGGGCAAGCAGGGGGTGCGCACGCGCCCTCTAGTGGCCATCTATTTTACCAATGTAACATGACGGCGTTGGCGCAGCCGAGCCATGTTGCCGCAGTACAACTGCGGCGGCTGGTTGGCAAGCGGTTAATAAGACATAGAGCCAAACTGAGTACGTCCACCATATCTGAGTTGGTAATAGTAAAATAGGTAAGTAGATGGGATGTCAAAGTCTGTCTGTAGTTGAGAAAAGGATTTAAAACCCTGAGGGGTATATAGATGACATAGGTTTTTCACCTTTCAAGTGTTTTTAATCAGCAAATATTACCAACTGTGAGCGCACGTTCCTACTAGCACTTAGTATACATGTTTCATTTGTTTTTTGCTTCAGATATTGCTGAAGACATGTTTTCCATGGACCCTGTGATGATTCTTGTCTCCATCGTTGTCATCTTTTTCTTGGTCAAAGTTTACAACAACCAGAAGCAAGAAAAAGGCAAAAGCATCCCTCCTGGACCCAGACCTTTCCCCCTCATCGGAAGTATGCACCTAATTGACCTAAAGAAACCTCACATATCCTTTATGGAGGTATTATGTAATTTCTCCTTAAGATCTTAGTATGCTGCATAAAAATCATATTTATATGATCAAAACACCTTGTGATGCGAGGCTTAAAAGGGACTCTGCCGGAGGGTATAAAAAAATTACATCAGTGCTACCTGTAAAAGAGGAAGGTTTATACTTACTTGTCTGGTTTGTATAAATATAAAAAAATATTCCCCTTGCTACCTTTAACCAAATGTAAAACCAAAACCTGTGTTTATTTAGTGCTGTTATGCAATGCCATGTGCTCCCACATCAAAATAAAGATAAATAGCAATTATATATACTGTATATGACTGTAGTCACACCCCAATAAAATATCAAAAACTTAATGTAAAACTACAGTACCAACATATAAATAGTCCAAAAGTAAAAGTTCTGTGTCAACATGAGGAAGTCAGAATGCATGTGACAAAACGCGTCAAGGGCGGAGTAGCGATGTCATCACGCACGAGACAGAAACCGGAAGTATATGTTTTTTAATACTGATGTGATGCCGAGGAGACCTCTTAAGGGGGCAATGCTGTATTAAAGTAGTCTATTACTTCTTGTGTTAGTGTGCACCTCAATTGTGAGGTTTTACTTTTATTGTGGCAATACATTTTTTTAATATACTGCACATTGAAGTTTTGTTATTTTTTCTGAGCAATATTAATTGCAGCAATATTAAAAGCGCAATTATAGTGCTGGTTCCCGCATTGCTCCTCTCCCGCAGGCAGTTCACACTGCCTTGTGCAGTTAATGACACCCCCATTTTAGTTCAAAGATTGCAGTGCGAACGGTGAACTCGCACAGGAATCGAACCACATAGATGAGAACACCCATGCGATCCGATTCTAGTGCAATCTCTAAGATCGCGCTAGTGTGAACCCGGGCTCAAAGTAAAAACTTCAGATAGAGGATTTTTTTTTCCAGATTTGGGAACAAAATAGAACCTCTGGCAGATTTTTATCTGTTTTATTTATTTTTACTGTCTGTAGAATTCAAAATTGAAATGTATGCGGTACTGATGAAGTTCTTAAAAAAATGAAAGCCCCATGACTTGGAATGGTGTAGGTTAGCCATTTAGAGCCCTTTCACACTGGGGCGGTTTGCAGGTGCTATTGCGCTAATAATAGTGCCTGCAAACCGACCCGAAAGTGCCGCTGCTTTCATTCCAGTGTGAAAGCCCCGAGGGCTTTCACACTGGAGCGATGCGCTGGCAGGACGGTAAAAAAAGTCCTGCCAGCAGCATCTTCGGAGCGGTGAAGGAGCGGCTATACCGCCGGCAAAGCGCCTCTGTAGAGGAGCTTTGCGGTGGTATTTAACCCTTTCTCGGCCGCTAGCGGGGGTAAAACCGCCCCGCTAGCGGCCGCATACCGACGATAAAACCCCGCTAATAATAGCGGCGTTTTACCGCCGACGCCGCCCCCGCCCCAGTGTGAAAGGGCTGTCACTGACAATTCATTTGTTTATTTTTGTAATTGATGTTTATTTTTTTTTTTTAATTTATTAACCCCATTCCTTATTCTCTGATGTACTTGCAGTTGTCCAAGCAGTATGGTCCAGTATACACCATCCAATTAGGGATGTCAAAGATGGTTATCCTGTGTGGATATGATGCTGTAAAAGAAGCTCTAATCAATCACGCAGATGAATTTGCTGACAGACCAAAAATGCCATTGTTTTATAAGACTGAAAAGGATCACGGTAAATATTTCTCATTTTCTTTAAAAAGGAATTTTGTCTTAGGGCTCATTTACACTTGCTTCAATTTCAACACTCGTTAAAGCGCCTACCACTTTTTTGATATGTTTTTGGTGCTTCGGTGATGCTTCAATGAGGCTTCCGTGGTGCTTTTTTGAAGCTTTAATGAAGCTTGGCAGATGCCCTGTGTGTGTGGATCTTATACCTGCGATTTCTCCAAAGCAAAACAAAGGTAAATCTGAATTAAAGCCTCTCAAAAGCTGCAGGTGATTCAAGCAAGCTTTGCCATAGACTTCTATGGAGGCTTTGAAGACACTTTGAAGCACCACTAAAGCGACATGGGGTATAATTTTTGAAGTGAAGCCGAAGCAAAGCAAAGCAAAAGCAAGGTGTAAACAGGACTGTAAGCTAATCACTTTATTTAGTGACAAGGCTTTGACTGTCATTCAGAGAACATTAACCACTTTCCAACCGATGCACGCCGATATACGTCAGCACAATGGCAAATGGGCATACCTGTATGTCCCCATTAAAAGGCTAAGATAGCCCGCGTACAGCATGGACCAGCATGGACCGCGGGACCAGCGGACTTGATGTCCGCCAATCTCCCGTCGATCGTGTCGCGGAGCCCCAGAACGGGAAAGGCATTTACCTGTTCTAGTTTGTGTCATGACAGAGATCACTGCCTCCTGTCATCAGCAGCAGTAATCGCTGTCATGTGACTAGTAGCTCACCCCCCCACAGTTGGAATCACTCCCTAGGACACACTTAACCCCTTGATCGCCCCCTAGTTGTTACCCCCTTCACCGCCAGTGTCATTTACACAGTAATCAGTGCATATTTATAGCACTGATCGCTGTGATTTGGGACAATGGTCCCAAAATAGTGTCAAAAGTGTCCAATGTGTCCTCAATAATGTCCCAGTCCCAATAAAAATTGCAGATCACTGCCATTACTAATAAAAAAAATTTATAATAAAAATGCAATAAAACTATCCCCTATATTTTAGACGCTATAACTTTTGCGCAAACCAATCAATATATGTTTATTGTGGGTTTTTTTAGCAAAAATATGTAGAAGAATACATATCGGCCTAAACTGAGGAAAAAAATGATTTTTTATATATTTTTGGGGGATATTTATTATAGCAAAAAGTAAAAAATATTGAATTTTTTTCAAAATTGTCGCTCTTTTTTTGTTTATAGCGCAAAAAATAAAAACCGCAGGGGTGATCGAAAAACACCAAAAGAAAGCTCTATTTGTGGGAAAAAAAGGACGTCAATTTTGTTTGGGTGCAACGTCGCACGACGCAATTGTCAGTTAAAGTGACGGAGTGCCGAATCACAAAAAAGTGCTCTGGTCAGGAAGGGGGTAAAATCTTCTGGGGCTGAAGCGGTTAAAAAAAGCATATCCGAAGCCATGTTTTGAAGCAGGTGTAAACGAGGCCTTAGAGGATCTTGTAGAAAAGCAATATAAACGTGTCAGTAGGACCTTATCATTATTATTAATATTATAATTATTATTATAATACAGAATGTATATAGCACTTAGGCCTCTTTCACACGGATGATCCGTATGTCCGTTTTTCATCCATCCGTTTTCGGATGAAAAACGGACATACAGTCATCCCTATGGAGCGTCGGATGTCAGCGGTGACATGTCCGCTGACATCCGACCTGCTCCGATCCGAAAAGTGTAACGGAGGAAAAACCTACTTTTTCCTCCGTTTTCGGATCGGATCGGATGACGACGGACACTACGGACCGTCATCATCCGATCCCCCCATAGGGGAGAGCGGCGCTCTGACAGGTCCGTCGCTGCACAGTGTGCAGCGATGCACCTGTCATCTTCCTGCTCAGCTCGGGGATCGGCGGAGCTATCCCCGCTGAGCAAGCGGATGTTCACGGGGCGGATCATGACTGATCTGCCCCGTGTGAAAGAGGCCTAACAGTTTGCGCAGTGCTTACCAATCTAAAGGAAGACAGTACAGTTACAATACAATAAAATACAAGAGGGTTAAGAGGGCCCTGCTCAGAAGAGCTTACATACTAATAGGGTGGGGCAAGTGGAACAAAATGTACAAATGAAACTACAGTAGGTGCGCTACCTGAATGAATACAAACTTATACAAAAGTCAGTGAAAAAACCCCACATTAAACCTTGCCTATAGGCTGAATTGGAAGTAAATAAAAATAAATACATATAAATAAATATATATAAATACCGTATTTATCAGCGTATAACACACACTTTTTTCCCCTTAAAATCAGGGGAAAATTGTGCGTGCGTGTTATACGCCGATACCCCGACGATTTTGAGCCTTTTGGCGGCTCTCGGCGGGTTTCAGACATTCAGACATTCTCTGCGGCTTTCCGCCATTCTCGGCCGCAGCTTTCGGCCATTCTCGACAGCTTTCGGCCGCTTTCGGCCATTCTCGGCGGCTTACGGCGGCTTTCGGCAGCTTTCGGCAATTCTCAGCGGCTCAAAAGCCAAGTGCGAGCCGCAGAGAATGGCCGAGAGCCGCCGAGAATGGCAGAAAGCCGCCGAAAGCCGCCGAGAATGGCCAAAAGCCGCCGAGAGAGCTGCCGAGAGCGGCCGAGAATGGCGGTGCCATTTTTAAATGCCAGATGTCTGCAAACTACATAGGTGCACGGCTGCAGACTACTGATGGACACTGACAAGGCTGCAATGGGGGACAAGGCTGCAGACTACTGATGGACACTGACAAGGCTGCAATGGGGGACAAGGCTGCAATAGGGGACAAGGCTGCAATCAGGGACAATGCTGTAATGGGGGACAAGGCTGCAATGGGGGACAATGCTGCAATGGGGGACAATGCTGCAATCAGGGACAATGCTGTAATGGGGGACAAGGCTGCAATGGGGGACAATGCTGCAATGGGGGACAATGCTGCAATGGGGGACAAGGCTGCAATGGGGGACAATGCTGCAATGGGGGACAATGCTGCAATGGGGGACAAGGCTGCAATGGGGGACAACGCTACAGATGGACACTGACAAGGCTGCAATGAGGGACAATGCTACAGATGGACACTGACAAGGCTGCAATGAGGGACAATGCTACAGATGGACACTGACAAGGCTGCAGATGGACGCTGATAAGGCTGCATTGATGGGCATTTAAATGTAAGTTTTTTTCCTTAAACTTCCCTCCTAAACTTGGGGTGCGTGTTATACGCCGGCGCGTGTTATACGCCAATAAATACGGTATATGTGAAATCAATTAAGTGTAAAATCCATCAAGGGGCTTGATAGCGTCCTTATAAGATGACACCCAACGGTGTGAGACTTCACTGGGAACAAGTCCTTCAATCAAAAGGGGGATATTGTGGAACAAAATGTTAAAATTTTGGGGGGATGAGCAGATGATAGAGTTAAAAGTTCATTTGTTGGAGGTGTGATAGTCTTCCCTGTAGAGATGTGTTTTCAGGGATCAACTAAAGGTGGCCAGAATAGGAGATAGTCAGACACAGAGTTCCAGAGGATGGGAGAGGCTCTGAAGACATCCTGGAGATGAACATGGGAGGAGGAGGCAAGAGAGCTAGAAAGCAGGAGGTCTTGGGAGGAACCGAGAGGGTAGTTTGGGTGATATTTGGAGACAAGATTGGTTATGTAGCTGGGGGCAGAGTTGTGAATGACTTTGTATGTTGTTGTTAGCATTTTGAATTCAATTCGCTGGGTGATCGGAAGCCAGTTGAGGCACCACTGCATTACATGCAGTTGCAGGACATTTGTACAGCAGCTCCATTTACTTGAACGGTTTGAGATTGGTGAGCAGTAGTTCCCGCTGAAAGCAACATGGAGAATAATTCCTGCCATGGCTGTGAAGCAAAGCATTGCTGATGCTGGCTGTGCACACCCCTGGCTGCTGCCTCTGCAGCTAAAGAGGGAACAGTTTGGGGGGGGGGGGGAATAAAATTCCAATTGCTATTGTAAACAAGCTCTAATTTTGATCAGATACCTAAATCACTAGAAGCTGTATTGATGTTACAAGGTGATTCATTGTGTTTTGACAGTTTACAAACATCTGCTGTGTTTACAAGATTTTGTTGTAAACAGAATGTAACTAAACAATAGCTAGTATTTTTGTCATTGCGTATTGTGATTTTGAAGATACATTTCTCCACAATGCCTATAGATATGGTAGTGAAAGGGATGAAGTAGCATTTGATGGTTTGATTTATTCATTTTTGCAACATTGTTCACTGTAATGCCCCGTACACACGGTCGGATTTTCCGATGGAAAATGTCCGATCGGAGCGTGTTGTCGGAAATTCCGACCGTGTGTGGGCTCCAACGGACATTTTCCATCGGATTTTCCGACACACAAAGTTGGAGAGCAGGAGATAAAATTTTCCGACAACAAAATCCGTTGTCGGAAATTCCGATCGTGTGTACACAAATCCAACGGACAAAGTGCCACGCATGCTCAGAATAAATAAAGAGATGAAAGCTATTGGCCACTGCCCCGTTTATAGTCCCGACGTAAGTGTTTTACGTCACCGCGTTTAGAACGATCGGATTTTCCGACAACTTTGTGCGACCGTGTGTAGACAAAACAAGTTTGAGCCAACATCCGTCGGAAAAAATCCTAGGATTTTGTTGTCGGAATGTCCGAACAAAGTCCGACCGTGTGTACGCCCTATACCAAGATTTATACACTTTTTAACACTATGCTCCCTTTCACACCAGTTTGACTTATCATGCGATTTGACAGTTCCCAATCGCATGACAAGTCGCACCCCATTGGCAGCAATGTAAATGTTCATATCGCCGTGATTCATGTCTCAGCGATTATGAAAAAGGTTCCTGCACTACTACTTACCTATTGCATGGTGACTTCTGTTAAATGAAATTGCAAGCTGCAATGAAATCAGCAGTGCAGCAGTCACTGTGTGGGAGGCTAGCGCGACGGACATGCCGGGCCAGAACTCCGCTCTGTGAGGGAGAATAAACCGCAAATAAAGGCAGCCCACGGACACAGAAACGGTAAAAATCTTGTTACTATTCACCCTAGAGGTGAGGGGGACATTATTCAAGAATAATGGTGCTGGGAGGTGCCAGGAATAAAACCAAAACTAGCTCTAATAGCGGCACCCAGGCAAGACATATTATGAAAAAGGCACCAGTCTCCTCAGGTAATTTTACCTCAGACAAGAAACTCAAATCCGAGCAGCCAAAAGCTATTTCCCCAGGGGATTCTGAACCTGATTCAAATATGTTACATTCTTCACAACAAAACTCTGATATTCCTTCTAACATTTTGAAACAATTTGAAAAAATGTTACATAAAGCATTACAACAAACATCAGTGCAAATTACTAGTAATCTGACTAGAGAGATCAGAGAACTGGGGAGACGCACCGAAGCATTGGAAATGAAAATGGAAGATATAGAAAATTCTACACAGGATGCTTTCTCTGAAATAGATATCCTCAAAGAGGAAAATATTATTTTACAGAATAGACTGGAGGACTATGAGAATAGCGCCAGAAGATCGAATTTGCGATTCAGAGGCTTACCAGAATCAATCACAGATCTGCAATCAACAATCACAGCATTATGCCAAGAATTACTACCTGGCATTTCGGTGGAAAGGCTTGAAATAGACAGAGTACATAGGGCACTTATGCCCAAAAAAACTGATGCCCCCCCCCCAGGGATATTATAGCAAAATTTCATTTTATTCGTTCAAAAGAACAACTTCTAGAAGTGGCTAGAGGGAAAAATAATCTAAAATTTCAGGGACATAGTTATCAACTATTTGCTGACTTATCCCAGTTAACAATATCTAAGAGGCGTGCAATGAAGCCTCATCTACTGGAACTTCAACGTCATGCCATTAAGTATCAATGGGGCTTCCCGTTCTCCCTAAAATTCACCCACCAGGGGACCAGATTAGCATGCAAAACTCCTGAAGAACTACATCATGTACTCCAAGACCTCAAATTGATTGACGGTACAACTATAGCCTCCACCTCACGTAGGAGATCAGCTTCTGCCTCCTCCATTCAGAAAACATCCTCCTCTGAGACAAAAAATGGAAACCATCATACACACAAAAGAGGACGATTCGCATCCTCACAACAAGAACAAGATGACGCCATGGACTGAGTAATATGCACTTATATAATATAGCGATTTCAGCTAAGACAGCACCTATTGGGAGAAAAGAATTGTAAATTACATTTCTGAATACTCTTCCTAAACCAAAAACTAATACTCCATATAGCTCACTAGTGAGCAATTGGACATACACTATGAACTAGATTATCTAATTTATTAATTTATACCTTATTGGTATAAGTTTATAATTAAATAACAACATTTTTATTATGATTTTAGGTTCCCTTTTTTGGTAGTTTTTATTTTATTTGTTTATTTATTTATTTATTTATTTATTTTTTAGAAAAATGGTATGGTATATGTTCAGATAATATTTTTACTTTCTGAACACCTAAATAGTCCCTAATGTATGGTGGACTGATTAAGTTAGCATGTATGTATGTATAGATATATATGTAGGTTATGTATATATATATGTGTATATATATATATATATATATATATATATATATATATATATATATATATATATATGTGTATACATTTTTTTTCAATATATATATATATATATATACATATACACATTTTTTATTTTTTATTCTTTATTTATTTTTATATTATTATATTTCCTCCTCTTTTTTTGTTTCTCAATGTATGGAGGACTGATTAAAATATTATATATATATATATATATATATATTTTCATTTTTATGTATGTGTGTATGTATATATATGTATGTATATGTGTGTGTATGTATGTGTGTGTATATATATATATATATATATATATATATATATATATATATATATATATATATAATTTATTTATTTATTTTTATATTATTATATTTCCTCCTCCTTTTTTGTTATTTTTTATTTTAGAAACATGGTATGGTAAGTGTTCAGACAATATTAATGCTTTCTGAACACCTAAACAATCCCTATTATATGGTGGACTGATTAAATTATTATATATGTATATGTATTTATTTATTCTGTATGCGTGTATGTATATGTATATATAAATGTATATATATATGTATACATTTTTTATTTTTTATTATTTATTTATTTATTTATTTATTTTTATATCATTATATTTCCTCCTCCTTTTTTGTTTCTCAAGATAAAATTGTGTAATAACAAAATTTTTATTTTAAATTTAAGTTCCCTTTTTTATAGTACTTTTTATTTTAGAAATATGGTATGGTAAGCGTTCAGATAATATTTTTACTTTCTGAGCACCTAAATAGTCCCTAATGTATGGTGGACTGATTAAGTTAGCATGTATGTATGTATAGATATATATGTAGGTTATGTATATATATATGTGTATATATATATATATATATATATATATATATATATATATATATATATATATGTGTGTGTGTATATATATATATATATATATATATATATATATATATATATATATATATATATATATATATATATATATATATGTGTGTGTATACATTTTTTTTTTTCAGTATATATATATATACATATACACATTTTTTATTTTTTATTCTTTATTTATTTTTATATTATTATATTTCCTCCTCCTTTTTTTGTTTCTCAATGTAAAACTGTGAAACAACCACCAAGGATGGAAAATCTTCCTTTAACTGAAGTTTATTTAAAATTCTTCATTAATTTGATATATATAGTTTTTGAGTAGTCTTAATTTCACAGTTTAATTTACATTTCTTTGGTCACCCCAATAGGAAGGAAAGGGTTTCCTATCCTTTTCTATTGGCACATCCAAATATGTTTCTGATATTACTGCACTCCTTTATTTCCATTCAATTTTTTTCCCATTCGCTTTATATTTAATATAAACATGTACCCTTCAAAATAATAGACATTACCAATTATATGAAACTCGGGCTCTTAAATTTACTAGTTTATACTTTACAATCTTCATATTTTTGTGATAAATTTTCTTTATTTTTAAGGCGGATTCCCCCATGCACGGAAATCACATGTGCCTCACCATGCCTTCCTCGGATTCCCATAGTAATATGTGGGGACCAGACGAAGGCCTCCTTTCCCCTGTTGGGAAGTCCTTGACCCCAACTCGGGTATTCTTCGAATCTACTTATATTTGTACTATACTCAAATGCTTTATAATTTTTATTGTTTCTTATTTCCTCTCTAAGTTATCCTACTATAGATCTGGCTATCTATCTCTTTGTTTCAAATCCGCGCAGGTCAGGCCGAATAGTCGCTGCACCCAGACAACTGGTAAGCGCATACTCTTGTTTCAATTGCCATGGCTCCTTTAAATATTTTATCTCTGAATGTCCAGGGTCTTAATGTTCCTCAGAAACGAGTAAAAGCCTTTCGGTCATTTCAGTCTAAAAAAGCACACATTGTATGTTTACAAGAGACTCACTTTACCCCGACTTCAACCCCTAAATTTTTTAGTACTTCTTATTTCATTGCTCTACCCCATTTACCTTACATTCAGAAATTAAAGACCCTGAGGGTCGCTACCTAATTCTAATGGGATACATTATAGACACAGCTGTAACGGTGTAACAGTGGTCTCATACTATGCACCAAATTATCGTCCTGTACCCTTTCTATTACACCTATTTATTATCATTAACACCCACAAAATGGGATCAATTTTTATATGTGGGGACTCCAACCAGGTCCTCCTTCCATTTCTTGACAAAACCCCTTATACCCCACCACAAACACAAGATGCTAGGTCTTTATCTCAACTTCTTCTAGGCACAATTTGATTGACTCTTGGAGAGAATCTAATCCAGCTAAAAGAAATTATACATATTTTTCTAATCCACATCAAACTTTTAGTCGCATAGACCATATCTTTGTAACAATAGGGATGGTTCCTGAAGTAATTTTATCTAAAATGATCCCTATACCCTGGTCAGATCACAATGCAGTTTATACCTTGGTGGCTTCTACTATACCCAAGGGGCATGACCCTTCATGGTATCTTCCAGATGTGCTACATAAACACCCCTCCCACTGTTTAACAATCCAACAGGCTCTCAATGACTACGTAGAACATAACAAAAGTGACGAAATCTCCTCATTTACAATTGAGTTCACACAAACCAGTTCTGAGAGGAATACTTCAGCAACAAGCAGGTATACTCAAACGGGATCGTGTAAAATTGGCTAGACAATTAGAAACAGAATTTAATGCATCATTCGTAGCTTTTCAAAACAATCCTAACCAGAAAGGGAAAATTCACTTAGAGAAAGCCCGCCTAGAATATAATCTTTTCTTAACTGAATCTGCTGACAAATCCCTCAGGAAAACTAAGCATATGTTTTATAAGAATTCCAATAAACCAAGTACTCTCATGGCAAGGGCATTAAAGTCTATCAACAAATCTTATAAACCTATTAGACTCAAAATAGCAGACAACGTATACACCAGTAATCCTCTTAAAATCGTACAGAAATTTAGCTCTCATTTGAAAACTCTATACACAGAGACAAATAAAACTAACATTGAGGAAGCTGATGCCTTTTTTTCATGTATCAACCTACCCAAAAATTGACGGAATCCCAAAAATTGTCAATAGAAAAACCCATAACTAGCGATGAAGTAGCAGAGGCTATTAAAACATTAAAAATAAATAAAAGGCCGGGACCAGACGGATTCACAGCCCTTTATTATCGAAATTTTACAGACATTATCTCACCCATGCTTGTTGAAGCGTTTAATGACCTATTAAATAATAAATACTTTAGACAAGAATGATTATTGGCAATCATCTGCATGATTCCTAAACCTCACTCAGATGATACTCTATGTACAAATTATCGCCCCATATCCATGTTGAACATGGACATTAAAGTGTTGGCAAAAATTCTAGCAGCCCGCCTTAATATGATCATTGGTACCCTCGTACATCTTGACCAAGTAGGCTTCATGCCCTCCCGACAGGCAGGTGACAATGTACGAAGAGCAACCCTCTTGGCACACATAGCTAAAAAAGTCACATACCTGTTTGCTTTCTCTCACTTGACAAAAAGAAGGCTTTCGATTCTATTGCATGGCCTTACTTGAATTATACCTTGCAGAAATGGGGATTCGGTCCAAATTTTATAAATTGGATTACGGCTCTATATAACAAACCTAAAGCGTATGTCAAATACGCAGGTTATAAATCTGACTTCTTCAACATTGAGAGAGGCACAAGACAAGGATGTCCCCTATCCCCATTGATATTCGCCCTCCTAATAGAACCACTCGCACTAGTAATTAGGTCTGACCCCACTACAACAGGGATAGAAATGGGAGGATTTCAACATAAGCTCTGTTTGTTTGCAGATGATATCCTCCTATTTCTTTCATCTCCACAAGTGTCAGGCCCAAACCTAATCCCAATTCTCAATAAATTTGCTAACATTTCTGGTTTATACATAAACCCTAAAAAATGTTTAGCATTGAACATATCTCTTTCTAACATTGAACTGACTTCATGGTCGAACAGATCAATCCCATACTTAGGCATACATCTTACAGCATCATTAGTAGATCTATTTTCAGTTAATTACCCTCCAATTTTAAAACAATTATCAAACTTAATGAAATCATGGTCTCATCTTCCATTATCGTGGTTCGGAAGAATTAACGCGGTAAAAATGACGATACTACCGAAATTACTGTACTTATTCAGAGTATTACCAATTCCTATTCCAGCTTATCACCTAAGAATATTACAAAGGAGAACATCATCATACATATGGGGTTCCTCCAAACCACGCATACAACTACATACACTATATCTCCCAAAATTAAACGGAGGCCTAGGTTGCCCTAATTTTGCTTATTACTATAGGGCTGCACACATAGCAAGCCTGGCTAAATATCATGCGTATCAGGAGACCCCGTTATGGGTACATATTGAAGCCATAGAATGCGATCCTATTCAAATATCAAACTTACTATGGATCACTCCAAAAGATTGCATAGACCTAAAGAATCCAATTACTAAACATTACATTTCCCTTTGGGATAGATTCAAAAAGAATAACCATTTACAATCATCTCATAACCCGATGTTGTCATTCTATAAAAATCCTGCTTTCTATTCAGCATGGATATTCCCTAATTCTTTTAAAGAATGGGTATCTAGAGACGTACTGTGTATGTATAAATCTGTACATTCCTCATCATTCATCCCTTTTTCAACCCTTTGTGAGAGATATGGTTTACCGCAGTCGGAATTATTTAGATACTTCCAAATTAAAAATTTCTTTGCACCCTTAGTGTCTACCACATCCCCATTAACACATATGACTAGTTTCGAAGAAGTTTGTAAAAAAGATCCGCATGCTAGAGGCACAATCTCTACTATATATTCTCACCTGCTGGTTCATTCCAGTAAAGACAAATTATCCTATGTCCAGAAATGGGAAGAGGACCTTGAGCGTACTTTTGATAATTCAGATTGGACACAAATATGGTTGAGGCTAATTATAAAGTTTTAACACGCTGGTATCTAGTTCCAACTAGAGTAGCAAAATATGTGCAAAATTATTCGGCGCAATGTTTTCAGGGTTGTTTGGACCCTGGCACATACCTTCATATCTGGTGGTCATGTCCATTAGCTCAAATATTCTGGAGGGGAATTTTTAACATTGCAACTAACCTTATTGGGAAAACAATCCCTTTCGATCCAGCAATGGCCCTTCTCAACTTAAAACCTGAATTCATAACGCATACCCAATTCAAATTGTTGGTATATCTCTTCACAGCAGCTAAACAGACTTTAGCAAAATCTTGGAAATCACCAACATTAGATATAAATGAATTCCATGCCAACTCTAGACAAGTGTGTTCTACTGCCATGGTAGTTGTGATAACAAGATATAGGCTATATTTCAGCCCTAGTTGTTGTGGTGACTTTCGGCCTGACCTCGCTGATTCTTTCCCTTAACCTTCTTCTCTTCTCCCCTTCCTACTATACTTTCTATCCTTTCTTTTCCTTACACTATATTATTCTATGATATTGAAGCTCTAATTGATATTTAAATAATAATCTCAATTATTGTCTAGAAATAGAAATAAAACAAGGCAAACGATGTAGCAGAACTTACATAACTCATTTAATTCTATTCTTTTGAAATGGACAAAGACTCCAAAGTTCTTTTTCTCTCCTATTTCTTTATTTCATTTTAAAATATATTGCCTTGTGTTAGAATATATTGTCTTGTTTTACGATATTATTAATGAATTAACTATTCTAAAATTGTAAATGAGCTTCCTTATACTGAATGTATGTTATTATTCAATGTAATCTGTACATAATCTCCGTACTCAATAAAACTATTTTGACAAGGAAATCAGCAGTGCAAATCGCACTAATGTGTGGCTTTGAAATCGCGTTGAAGTAGCGTGATTTTAAAGCCGCACCTGTGTGAACCAAGGCTAAGGTTGGAATTTGATTTATGCTAGGCTTGTATGTATAGAGCAGGGGTCTTCAAACTGCGGCCCTCCAGGTGTTCAGGAACTACAATTCCCATCATGCCTAGTCATGTCTGTGAATGTCAGAGTTTTACAAGGCCTCATGGGATGTGTAGTTCTGCAACAGCTGGAGGGCCGTAGTTTGAGGATCCCTGGTATAGAGGGTATTTGTTTATAGCACTGTACTTTATTCACTGTCTATATTTTTTGGCTCAGTTTGCATTTTTTTTTTAATACTCTTTATTACGACTTTTTAAAAATTCCACACATTCATAAGCCTTAATAAAGAACAGATCAAAACAAGAACAATAAATATACACTATACAATCTCAAGTACAGCAAACACATTTATGCCCCGTACACACGGTCGGATTTTCCGATGGAAAATGTCCGATCGTAGCGTGTTGTCGGAAATTCCGACCGTGTGTGGGCTCCATTGGACATTTTCCCTCGGATTTTCCAACACACAAAGTTGGAGAGCAGGAGATAAAATTTTCCGACAACAAAATCCGATCGCGTCAATTCCGACCGTGTGTGGCCTGTTCCGACGCACAAAGTGCCACGCATGCTCAGAAGAAATTCCGGCACGGAACAGCTCGTTCTGGTAAACTTAGCGTTCGCAATGGATACTGCACTTTTGTTACGCTGCAATGTCAAAAATGGTTTAATACAGCGCACTCTCTTCTTCTTTATAATGTGACAAGAATTAAGTAGTTTTGCTTCTCATATTCACACACACTTCTCACAAAGTTTTATTTGTGTTTTTTTATTGGGATTCCCTGAATATATTGTTATTAGTTGTCACATCTGACATCATTTTTTTTTTTATTTAATTTTTTTGGGGATTTTAAGCCTTTTTTTTTTTTTATTTAATGTTTGTATTTTTTACAAGGCTGATCTTTGTTCAATGTTATTTTTATATTTACTCCTGAATATTTTTGTGTGTGTTTTGTGTGTCAAGTTACCCCCAACACCATTGATATCTTTTATTATTTAATCTCAAGGAGATTGTTTGTTGTTGGTGTCCCTTGTTCATTTCACATTGTATATTTGAAATGTACCTGAATCCTCATAAAAAAAACTGTCATTTTTGAAGTAAAACACATTGGAGAGTATAATTCAAAACAAAAATCCTTTATTAAGGGCTCAGAACCAAACAAAGAGGAAGGCAACACTGGATCAACAGGAGAAATTAGCGAAGCCTGGGACCCCCACGGCAGACATCAATTCTTCAACATCAAAATTGGTGGCCTGAGGAGTCCATATGTAAGGGAGGGCAGTCTGGTCCAGAATTCGCAGAGATCCGAAAAAGCAGCAGATGACATGTGTCCTCACTTTCTGGTCTTCCTTCCACGCTTCCTTCCTGGCTGTGGCTGTGCTGTTGGAGATGTGGCAGGAGGAGGAGTAGGACCTGGAGGAGGAGGAGGACTGGGAGGACCTGGAGGAGAAGGAGCAGGAGGAGGAGGACCTGCAGGAGGAGGAGGACCATCGCAAAGGTGTGTCTGAGCTGTAATTTGGCCCCTCATACCTTTGTTAAGAGCCTCCAATATGAGCGTCTCACACATGACTTGTTGGCCCTCCTCCATCCTCTGCATTTTATATGTAATGACGGCAGCAATGTCCTCCTCCACGGTGTGTGGTGCTCCCAGGACCTCTGTAGCCCTCCAAAAGAGTCCTCTGGCAGCCTCCTCTAGGGCACTCCTCCTACTGTCACTTTCTCTTTTCAGGGGGGGTGGAGGGACCTGCAGATCAGCCAGCCGGCTCGGCCCGGCCACCTCCTGGCTGAGACTTCCCTGTGTATGAAAAAGGGACATGGTTTTAGTTTTTGCTTCATCAATCACAATCCTAAATTAGTACTCCCAAATAACATCTAGTTAACATCATTGATTGGACAAGCAGAAATATTTAGAGGAATGCTATACCTGGCTCAATCTGGGCTCCTCCACATGCGGCCTGGAAGGTCCAGGTTGGGCGTCAGAAGCCTCAGCTGGGGGGGAAGGAAGCGTGGAAGGAAGACTGGAGAGGCATGACCTGGGTTCAGTCTGGCCTGCCAGAAAATGCAGCCTGTCGTAGTACAACATCCTGGGGACATAGATGTCATCTGCTGCTCCGGATCTCTGTGAATCCAGGACCTTCTTGTGCTCCCTTAGATATGTGCTCCTCAGGCCACCAATTAATATCTTTAAATAGGTGATGTCTGCCGTGGGGATCACCTGCTTCACAATTTCACACAATTGCTCTAGTGCTGCCTTCCTCTTTGCTTGGTTCTTGAAATGGGGGTGTTTAATCTCCCACAGACATGGCAGCTCCCTTAACATATCTAGGAATACTGACATGAAGTCATTATCTTTCATTAGCATATCCATGTTCACTGCAAGACACAACACAAGACAAAGCCTAATGTCAGACAAAACTCTCCTAATCTTGTTACAATATAGGCCTCAATCTAGAAGCAGTATAGGCACAAGTTTGTCTCTTACCTTCGTTCTTACGATCAACGCGTCCAATGCTCCTTCCTCCGCTCACAGATCGTACGTAATACGCACGTGTGTTACGCTTTATATACACTGCGCATGCGTGTAACTCCGCCCGCCCCTGACATTCTTTCTATTCTATTCCCCGCCCCTTTTCGTTCGGTGCAGTGGGGGAAGAGCACATGGCGGAGTCACAGCAGGTGCGTGATAATTACAGGAACAAGGAGGAGGAGAATGAAAGCCCGGATCCGGACATGTCCCGATCCAGAAGGAGACGTTTTAAGGCCACAAATATGTCCTTTGGAGAGATGTTGGAGATGGTCGACATCATGAAGAAGTCCGACTATGACGGAAAGTATGGGCTTTACCCCAACCCCAATATCAGAAAGGCAAAGATCATGGCGAAAGTGGTCAAAAGTCTTCACAAGAATTTCGGGGTACGAAGATTGAAAGATCAGCTCAGGAAGCGGTGGTCGGACCTCAAATTAAGAGAGCCAGAGCAGTACCGAAAGATCCGGAGAGTGTTGCAAAAAAGTAAGTAGTTGTGCTGTGTTCCTATTCTTTCTGTCTTTATTACGTTTGTGCTGCTCCATGTGCTTTTCTTAATTGTACAGTTAAAAAGGGCAACTTTAATGTTCATGGGCCCATTATTCGTTCGTATCAAACATTTTTCTTTCGGCCTCTAAAACACCATTGTTTAGGCCATATGCATTTTCCAACATTTTTAAGGGCCTACTTGGATGCCAAATATTTGTTTGTGTAGATGGGTTTGTTACTAGAATGAAATGCAAACTAGATTGTGTGTAAGGAGAGGACACTGAGCAGCTGTTTTCACATCTGGACACTGGAGCACTAGTGTGGGACACAAGAACACCATTTTTATTAGGGGGGCCACACAGGTGCTCCAGTGTATACTATAGTGAGGTCTCCATCTCTGAAGCTTGTATTAACAGGTAAAGTATTGCAGCTTGACAAAGGCCAATAAAAAAACTACATCTTGGAACTCGGCTAAAATTGACAATTGTACCCCACTTCCAAGCAATGTTTCCTATTTCTAGTTCTGCCATCAAATATCTGTGTGCTAATTATACCATTTTTGTTTTACATAGGGGAGAAAAGACTCGGAGGACACCCCTCATCCGAGGAGACCACAGACCCCCCACCTATGGAAGAAGGTGAAATACCACCAACACAAGCTGAGCAGGAGGAAGAAGAAGATGTGGTGGAAATTGGCACCACAACAGGTGAGTGTCTGCGACCACAGACTCAGGTAAAAGAGATGGATGGTGGCAGATTTTTGATACCTGTTTTTGTTTTGTTTCTCTCTTTTTAGGTGATCGTGATCCAGATCCTTTCACATCAGAAAGTGCCCAGATCCTGATCGGGGAGATCATGGGATGTAATGTAGAATTGCAAAACATCCAGAAAAAAATGAATGATGTGATTCAAAAAAATAATAACATCATTGATGTTTTGGGGCGAATTTAAAACCCCACAAAATCACTTGTTTTATTGTGGTCCAATCTTTTAAATATTTTTGCAATGTTTTGAAAAGCCAAATTTGGAGGATGCACACAGTGTGCCAACATGTGCTATCTGCCATCACGGGAGATCAATGGACGCGTTTTGGGGGTGCAACCCCTTCCTCAATTATAAAATAGTGGTGAGGAAGGGCTTGCTCCCCCAAAACACGTCCCTTGATCCCCCGTGATGGCAGATAGCACATGTTGCCATTCGTAAATTGGTGTGCATCTTCCAAATTTGGCTTTTCCAGGGGTGATTTCCCCCCATCTGAACGCAATATCAAACACAGTTCCTAAATACTGATGTCTGATATTGCCTTCAGGTTTTACCTAATGTGAACTTTGTAAGTTCAAGTTTTTTGTCTTTCTTGTTGGTTTTACACAGGCCTGTTTTATCGTAAATGGACATTTCTATTTTTGATAATGCCACCCCAAAAATTGTTATACAACAAACATGTTGGTTTGTTTTAAAAACCTTTGGTAAATGCACATGTGATTGTGCAGGTATAAAAAAAGTTGGTTAATCAAGAATGTGTGGATTATTGTCTTTTGATTATTATTGACTTTTGGGGTGATGTAATTGCTGTTTTCAGCAAAAATGGGGGTTATTTCCTAAGGGCAAATCCTCTTTGCACTACAAGTGCAGGTTCAGTGCAGTTGCAAGTGCACTTGTAGTGAAATGTGTTTTTGCATTTAGTAAATAACCGCCAACAGTGCTTTGTATAAGGTTACACAATCACGCCATTTTCTGCACTCAAAACATTTCTGTCAGGGTCAGCTAAAACAAACACAAGCAGTAAATGTCCACAAAGAATTTCTTTTTTTGTTTTATTATAAAAAGGCTTCACAGATTTTCTGGCATATTGATAGCCCCCCTACCCGCAAAGAACTCCAGGTAGCGTAACCGTACATCACAGGCACTCAGGGAGGACAAGCCAGGACTGCCGCTTTCAAGCGCCATCAGTGTGGTTTGATGTATCATTCCGGCCTCAGGCTCAACTGAGCCAGCATAGTTGGCCGAATGTTTCCTTAAAAAGTTATGGCACGCAAGTATAATATGGTTCAGTTTATACTCCGCCATATGGATGGGTGTCAGAAATAGGCGGAACCGGCTGGCCAGGATTCCAAATGTGTTCTCCACCACTCTTTGGGCTCTGGCCAGCCGGTAATTAAAAACCCTCTGTTCCGGGGTGAGGGTCCTCATTGGGAATGGCCGCATCAGGTGGTCCCCCAGCGCAAACGCTTCATCAGCAATGAACACAAATGGGAGTCCTTCAACATTGTCCTCTGGAGCTGGCAAGTCCAAGCTGCCATTCTGGAGACGCCTGTAAAACTCCGTCTGGGCGATGACTCCACCATCGGACATCCGACCATTCTTCCCCACGTCCACATACAGGAAGTCTTAATTAGCCGACACCACCGCCAACATCACTATACTATTGAACCCCTTATAGTTAAAATAGTACGACCCCGAGTTGGGTGGTGGGACGATGTGGACGTGTTTCCCATCAATTGCCCCTCCGCAGTTAGGAAAGTCCCACCGCTGGGCAAAGTAGGAGGCCACAGTCTGCCATTCCTGTGGCGTGGAAGGAAACTTTTGAGGAAAAAACAATAAACATTACTATTTTTGATCAGAAACATGGCAAGCAGATTAGGCACAAACATTATGGGGCAACCTCCAGATAACATTTATTAAGGGGAATTTAACAATGCCAAAGTATAAGGTACACCTATCATATTCCCCCTCCCCCCCCTCTCATGGGCCATTTCTAACATTATAGGGGTATGTGGAAATCTTGGACAGGTAACCCTCTTCACTTCATTGAGAGATGAATGCCTAAATAATAGGTCTTACTTTGGCCAGCCCCTCCTTAGTTACACTATTGGCAGCCCACTGGACAGGTAAGAAGTGTCATAATACAAAGATATAAATACACACTGTACACATTTGTGGACATTCTGCTATTACCTATCAAGATAATAATAGAATAAAAAAACTTTAAACAGTACCATTTGAAAGTATACAAGCAGGCCCTTGCACTACATGCTTTGGGGAATTCATCCATAAATCAGAGCACAAAAGAGATGGGTATAGTGTGTATGGGTTTGGCAAAGTCAGCAGATAGATGATTGAGGAAAATGAATTGGGATCAGCTGACTTAGCAGTTGGGGGAGGGAGAGTTACTAAAAATTATTTGGGGACACCACCAAAAAAAAGCCTCTGGCACTCTGTCAGAATTTAAAGCAAATATAACATTTCAAAACATTTTAGGGGGTGTTTGGGGTAAAGCACTACTATGGAGCAGAAAAAATACATTGTTAAGTGACTACATGAGGTGAATATAGGGCCAGGAGACACCATGCTGGGGAGGTTATTGAAGGGCAAATCTGTATGAAGGACCTAAAATAATAATTGCATACAAATCCAGCATGCATGAGAACAAAGGGGACATTCACAGCATATTACAATCATGGTAATTAGGGAATGAGGAAAGAAATACAATATATTATCAAACATTCAATACAATAAAATGTGATATAAAAGGATAAAAATCTTACCTTCATATACTCCTTCTGCAGGACCTGGATGATGGCAGTCCTGCAGGCTTCTCCCTGTGGCCAAATACCGCAGGGTAGCGACCAACCTCTGCTCCGGAGTGATGGCTTGCCTCATGCAGGTATCCTGCCTGCTAATATAGGGGGTCAGCGAAGCCAACAAACGGTGAAATACGGGGTCCGTCATCCTGCGAAAGTTCCTGAAATCATCAGGATTATTCTCACGGATCTCACGGAGCAAAGGCATATGAGAGAACTGGTCACGCTGAAGCAACCAATTCTTGGTCCATGAACTCCTCCCCACCCTGTTCATGGACTGGACTTGTGTCAAGGTCAGGACCCCAACACCAAGCTCCCGCACAGCACAAACTCTACGAGGAGTACGCATACGCAACATGGCTAGAAAACGGTTGGCTGCTCAGAACAAAGTAACAGAACGCACTGAAGAACAGCAAGGCCTGTGAAGAGCGACCTGAAAAACAGTAACGAACGAACAAGAATACAATGACTAAAGTCACGCGGAACTTGCTGCACGCACTGAAGAGCAGATACAAACCCACAAGCACAAACTGAACGGCAGAAAACTATCTGAAAGCCACGAGTCTGAAAAAGCGCGAATCGTCTCTCACCAAACTTTTACTAACACGAGATTAGCAAAAGGAGCCCAAAGGGTGCCGCGCTTGGTTCTGAACTGGCCTTTTCTAGTCTCGTCGTACGTGGTGTACGTGACCGCATGGTTGGCGATCGGAAATTCCGTCAACTTTGTGCGACCGTGTGTAGACAAAACAAGTTTGAGCCAACATCCGTCGGAAAAAATCCTAGGATTTTGTTGTTGGAATGTCCGAACAAAGTCCGACCGTGTGTACGCCCTATTACAAGACACCCATATGTATCTGATGCGCCAGTAAATAAAATACAGTATTCACAACTCCGTGACCCTGTTTTGATGTTGAATTTTAAAAGCAGCAGCAAGCTTGCTGATCTTACATGTTTGCTAATCAAGACAGAAGACCGCTGCTTTTAACATTCAACATCAAAACAGTGTCACGGAGTTCTAAATACTGTATTTTATGATATAAACTCAGTTTACTGTTAAAAATAAGAGTGAGATGCAAGACTTCGATGGGTGGCGACTACAGACTGTAGGCTTAGTGTAGCCGAGTGCGGGGTATACCAATATGGCCGCGAAGGAACATTACTTCCGTTACAAGATTTGATGGGTCGCCTAATCTGACGGAACACTGGCAGTCTCTTTCCACAACTTTCTATTTCTAGGAACTACATATCCCATGGTACCTTGCTGCCTGCAAGCAGTGATTCCTGTTCTGACTCCGCCTCCTGAAACTCCTCCTCTCAGCACATCTGTAGTTCAGAAGGCAAGCTCTGTGAAATGTGTGACACAGCAGTGCCTACTCACAGGGCATTGCAAATATGTGTCACAGAATTCAAGGAAGTAAATGTTTGGGAATCTTTACAAAGTAAGTTTACAAACTTCAAAATTGTTTAGATTAAAAGGAGTAGGCTAGAAATAATCAAAATAAAACGAGGAAATGTATAGACGATTTTACCTTATGACCGTAGATACGCTTTCATAGGTATTACCATAGTGAGATTTTTTGGGACAGATCCTACTTCACATAATCACATACATATTTTCAATAGGATGAAGGTACCCCAGACAAATGCAGCTTCCATTGAACACCTGTCAAATCTTATATGTACAGCATCAATAAAAAAAATCTGATTTATGCAGGGGGGCGTGGCGACCGAGCTCCAACATGGATGCCTAACTAAAGAGCTCCGCTCGGCCGCCGGAGAGAATCTTCATCCATCCACTTCCACCGACCCCATCCGAACCGCAAAGAGCGTCCACGGACCCACTAAGTACCGCTGTACACGGCGTTATGCCTAGACACAGGAAAAACCCGCAAAATCTTCAAAAAATGCAGGATTTCTTCAAAGGGCGCGAGCTCCAACAAAATGGCGCCGGCGCCTCAGGCAGAAGAATGGAGCCGCAGGCCGGGACTAACAACGGCAGCTCTGGTGCAGCGAAAACGCACCAAAGCCTCCACCTGAACAGCGGATCCTCCTTTGGCACATCGAGCCCCTCCACCAGGAGCCCAGCTAAACAGAAACTGCGGATAGCGTCCCCGGACCGGCCGCTGGCGGACCCTGAGATGGAGGTAAGCAGGCCTCAAACTGCCATAGACACAGCGGTGCGTAGTTCACAGGACCCCATAGCAGCATTCCCTACCTCTGACAGGCCAGTGTCAGACACAGTACTTAAAGAGATGCTGCTATCCCTTAAAGCATCCCTGCAAGCTGATATGACTGCTGGCATTAACAAATGCCAGAGAGAAGTCCAGGTCTTAGGCAGCAGAGTGGATCACATAGAGCAGCGAATGGGAGAATTCACTTTCTCATTCAACTCAATGGTAGATGCTCATAGTACCCATGATGAAGAAATCGCATGGCTAAAAAACAAGGTCGCAGACCTGGAAGACCGTTCCAGAAGGAACAACCTAAAAATAAGGGGGATCCCAGAAACCGTACCTGCCACACAGCTGCTGCAATACACACAGGCACTATTTTCAACTCTGCTACCATCCCTTTCAGCTCAAGACCTAATAGTGGATCGCATACACCGCTTACCCAAACCTGCGTTCCTTCCTGAAAACACCCCTAGGGATGTGCTACTTCGGGTGCACTACTACCATATAAAAGAACAGATCCTCACCACATCTCGAAAAGCCGATGAAAGGCACCCACAGTATGCAGAAATACAAATCCTCCCAGACCTGTCCAGACATACGCTCCAACAGCGTCGCAACCTCGCGACCATAACTAAGGCCTTGAGGAATCACCACATACTACATAAATGGAAATATCCCGCCAAACTATCAATAACCCACAATGGAGTATCAGTCATGGTATCCACACTGGAAGAAGGTGTAGCAGCACTCCGCAAGTGGGGTGTCTTACCCGACACAGACAACTCACCTTCCCAAATCCCTACACCTAGCCCATTACAAGAGGACTGGCAAGTGGTCTCTCGCAAACGCTCCTCAAGGAAAGCTACTGGTGGAAGTGGCTAAGAACTAACGTTAAGCAAAATCAACTCTCTCCGGACACCAGGGGTCACATGATGATCACCCTGGTCACCTCCAGTTATTTGAAGCAGTTACATCTGCCTTTGGATCAGTTTATGGATCCCCTTCTTATTGAATTTAAATACAGTTTAATAACATTCTTTTTTTCTCTCAGCGTTTTTATTTTTTACCATATGTTTGAAGCACGCCATCCAGCAGCGCACATCCACTCCAACCTAGATGAAGACGGCATAATCGACTCCTACTTGATCTACTACAGCCTAAGTGAGTACCTACTCCTCATGTCACATCAGACACCACATCCACCCACAAATGCCCATTAATTGTTTATCTATAAATGCTAGGGGTCTCAACCACCCCGCAAAGAGGCTCTCCATGTGGAAAGAGGCTACAATACACAAGGCAGATGTACTATGTGTGCAAGAGACTCACTTCCAAGACACTAAAGCTCCCAGTTGCTCACACAAAGATTACTACTAATTGGACTAGAAAGATTCCCTTACTCGGTGAGACATGTAGTAACACACATATTATTGGTTGCTAGGTCCCTAATACTTAGTAACTGGAAAAATGCTCCAACACTCAACATAACAGACGTAACTAGGAAGGTCCAACAAAACTATATCTTTGAACGACTTATAGCAATTAACTCACTAAGATGTGAAACGTTTGATAATCTATGGAAAACATGGACTGATAAATATCATTATACCTAATCTACTGTATACATAACCTGAAGATACAATATATGAACGCTCTGGATAAGTGCTCCTCTTTTACGCTTCCTTATACTTCTTTATGCTTTGTATTATTATTGTTTTGTCCCAGTTTTCCCCTAATATCATTTGTGTATTATTTTCCCTTTTGTATTATTATTTATCCCCTGTGATCAATCTCAAAATCAATAAAAATCTTAAATGAAAAAAAAAAAAAAAAATCTGATTTATGCCCCATACACTTGACCCGAAAATTGAACAACAGATCGTCCGTTTTTTTTTTTTTTGCATGCTAGTCGTAAATCGAACCTGAAGAGTTTTACAAAAGGTATGAAAATTTACGACAGAATAAAAAATCAGAAATGATGTGACGTGTTGTGGTGTATTTGTATTGTATTTTCGGACAACAACTGTACTGATTAACCACTTCAGCCCTAGAAGATTTTACCCCCTTCCTGACCAGAGCACTTTTTGCGATTTGGCACTGCATCGCTTTAACTGACAGTTTTGCGGTCGTGCGACGTTGTACCCAAACAAAATTGATGTCCTTTTTTCACCACAAATAGAGCTTTCTTTTGGTGGTATTTGATCACCTATGAGAGCGACAATTTTGAAAAAAATTCAATTTTTTTACTTTTTGCTATAATAAATATCCCCCAAAAATATATGTTTTTTTCTCAGTTTAGGCCGATATGTATTCTTCTACATATTTTTGGTAAAAAAAAATCGCAATAAGCGTATATTGATTGGTTTGCGCAAAATGTATAGCGTCTACAAAATAGGGGATAGTTTTATGGCATTTTTATTATTATTATTTTTTTTATTAGTAATGGTGGCAATCTGCAATTTTTATCATGACTATGACATTATGGCGGACACATCGGACACTTTTGACACTGTTTTGGGACCATTGTCATTTATACAGCGATCAGTGCTATAAAAATGCACTAATTATTGTGTAAATGACACTGGCAGTGAAGGGGTTAACCACTAGGGGGCAATGAAGGGGTTATGTGTGTCCTAGGGAGTGATTCTAGCTTTGGGGGTGGTGGGCTTCAACACACATGACAGCGATCACTGCTCTCGATGACAGAGAGCAGTGATCCCTGTCATGACACAAGGCAGAATGGGGAAAAGCTATGTTTACAAAGGCATCTTCGTGACACGATCGCGGGCACCCGGCGGACATCGAGTCCACAGGACCCACGGTCACGGAGAACGCGCCCGCAGTGCCGCTTCTTAAAGGGGATGTACCTGTACGCCCTTTTGCCCACCCGTGCCACTCTGCCGACGTATATCGTCATGCAGCGGTCAGATAGTGGTTAAACGAAAAACCGTACGATATGGTATCGTGCGAGAACATTTTTTTTGTGTTTGTCCGATCAGATAATATTGGATGAACTGTCGTGATAAGCTCTCGAAAGCTCTGTACTAACGATCCGATTATCATACGATTGCGTCGAAAGCGGTATTTTTCATCTGATTTTCGGATCGTGTGTACAGGTCATTAGTATTAGTTTTGTTCTTACAAAGTGTGCGAGCAACAGTTGTGGCCAATGTCAGAGAATGTTATTTTCAATGTGTGACTCTTGGATGAATTTTCAATAATCTGGCTTGATGCATTGGGTGAACGGTATCCAAAAAATCTTTAGCACAATATGAGCAAAAACTGAGGGATTAAATTGATAAAAATACGCCATGTTGTTTTTACACTATGTATGGTTTCACAAGTTTTTGTATGAGGAAATGTATGATAATATGACACTCTATAAACATTATTTAAATTAGTATGTAGATTATTTTCATATATATTGATTTTGTCAGGCATTGTCTTTTCCAATGGAGAAAGCTGGAAGGCAATGAGGAGATTCACTCTATCAGCTCTACGAGATTATGGAATGGGGAAGAAAGGTATAGAAGACAGGATTAATGAGGAAGCCGAATGCTTAGTGCAAAAATTTAGATCCTATGGAGGTAAGATATTATTCTTGTGTCCCTCTAAGTTCAGTCTCTCTCTCTATCTCTCTATCTCTATATATGTAGGCCAGTATGGTGGCCTGAATTTATGGGTGGAGCCCGGGGGGTATTTAAGCAGACCACTCACCTGTGGTCTTTGTCGGTTCCGGTGCACGATACCCTCCCCCCTATTCCCCTTTTCAGGGCACTTCTCAGCACATTTCTCTCCACATTCATTCAATACTTATCTTGGGTATGCCCCATTTTTGGCATACTGGCCAAATCATATCCCCTCTCAAGCGTCCCTTCTCCAGAGAGAATACGTTCAGTGCTCGCAACCTTTCCTCATAACTAAGATCCTCCAGACCCTTTATTAGCTTTGTTGCCCTTCTTTGTACTCGCTCCATTTCCAGTACATCCTTCCTGAGGACTGCTGCCCAGAACTGGACAGCATACTCTAGGTGCAGCCGGACCAGAGTCTTTTAGCATGGAAGAATTATCGTTTTATCTCTGGAGTTGATCCCCTTTTTAATGCATGCCAATATTCTGTTTGCTTTGTTAACAGCAGCTTGGCATTGCATGACTTTGCTGAGCCTATCATCTACTAGGACCCCCAGGTCCTTTTCCATCCTAGATTCCCCCAGAGGTTCTCCCCCCAGTGTATAGATTGCATTCATATTTTTGCCACCCAAATGCATTATTTTACATTTTTCTACATTGAACCTCATTTTCCATGTAGTTGCCCACCCCATTAATTTGTTCAGATCTTTTTGCAAGGTTTCCATATCCTGCGGAGAAGTTATTGGCCTGCTTAGCTTAGTATCGTCTACAAATACAGAGATTGAACTGTTTATCCCATCCTCCAGGTCGTTTATGAACAAATTAAATAGGATTGGTCCCAGTACAGAACCCTGGGGAACCCCACTACCCACCCCTGACCATTCCGAGTACTCCCCATTTATCACCACCCTCTGAACTCACCCTTGTAGCCAGTTTTCAATCCATGTACTCACCCTATGATCCATGCCACCAGACCTTATTTTGTACAGTAAACATTTATGGGGAACTGTGTCAAATGCTTTTGCAAAATCCAGATACACCACGTCTATGGGCCTTCCTTTATCTAGATGGCAACTCACCTCCTCATAGAAGGTTAGTAGATTGGTTTGGCAAGAACGATTCTTCATGAATCCATGCTGATTACTGCTAATGATAACATTCTCATTACTAAAATCTTGTATATAGTCCCTTATCACCCCCCTCCAAGAGTTTACATACTATTGATGTTAGGCTAACTGGTCCGTAATTCCCAGGGATGTATTTTTGGCCCTTTTTAAATATTGGTGCTACATTGGCTTTTCTCCAATCAGCTGGTACCATTCCAGTCAGTAGACTGTCTGTAAAAATTAGGAACAACGGTCTGGCAATCACTTGACTGAGTTCCCTAAGTACCCTCGGATGCAAGCCATCTGGTCCCGGTGATTTATTAATGTTAAGTTTCTCAAGTCTAATTTTAATTCTGTCCTCTGTTAACCATGGAGGTGCTTCCTGTGTTGTGTCATGAGGATAAACACTGCAGTTTTGGTTACTGAAGCCCCCCGATTCACTCGTGAAGACTGAGGAGAAGAATAAATTCAATACCTTCGCCATCTCCCCATCCTTTGTAACCAGATGTCCTTCCTCATTCTTTATGAGGCCAATATGGTCTGTCCTCCCTTTTTTACTGTTTACATACTTAAAGAATTTCTTGGGATTTTTTTTTGCTCTCCTCCGCTATGTGTCTTTCATGTTCTATCTTAGCCGTCCTAATTGCACCCTTACATTTCTTGTTGCATTCTTTATAAAGTCTGAATGCTGAGGATGATCCCTCAACCTTGTATATTTTGAAGGCCTTCTCCTTTGCTTTTGTATGCATTTTTACATTGGAGTTAAGTCATCCAGGACTTTTGTTCGCTCTTTTAAATTTATTACCCAATGGGATGCATTGGCTAATGCCCTTATTTAATATACTCTTAAAGCAAACCCATCTCTCCTCCGTGTTCTTTGTTCCTAATATTTTATCCCAATTTATGCTTTTTAGCAAGGTTTGTAGTTTAGGGAAGTTGGCTCTTTTGAAATTCAGTGTCTTTGTATTTGCTTTATGTTTCCTATTTGTGTGATTTATACTGAAACTAATTGACCTGTGATCGCTGTTACCTAAATTGCCCCGTATTTCCACATCCATGATCAGGTCTGTATTGTTGGTAATCAGTAGATCCAGTAATGCTTTATTTCTAGTTGGTGCGTCTACCATCTGACCCATAAAATTGTCCTGCAAGACATTTAGGAACTGGCGAGCCTTAGATGAATGTGCGGTTCCCTCCACTCAGTCTATGTCTGAATAAAATAAAATCCCCCATTATGATAACACTTCCCATCCTTGCTGCTAATCCAAATTGTGATAGGAGATCTCTCTCCAATGTTACATTGGTAAAATGCATTTTTTCTATTTATTTCCAAAAAAACAAGGAAATAAAGAATATCGTGTATAATTTTTTTCCAATCAATTTAAGGTCCTATCTGTCCTGAAAAAAACATGTATACAATTTTAGGGTAGACTACACTAAACACATACAATGTTCAGAACTGAGAAATCATCAAAATTATAAAAGTGTTCTACGATTCATAAGGGAAAAGGCTGGGGACTCATGTAATTAGCAGCAACAAATGGCAACTTATACTATGGGGCAGTTTTGAGTTATACAGGGCTTTTTTTTCTCAGAGAATAGGTGCAGGAACCCCCCCCCCCCAGTCTGAGTCACCCCTTGTCTCTGCCCCTACCCACCTCTGGCCACTGTCTCTTCATTCCACCCCCTACCCACCTATCAGTACTGCCCCTTTTAGAGAATACAGAACCAAGCATAATTTTGTGGTGCTAAATCATTTGTATGGAACATATTAAGGATAAAAAGAAAATCAGTAAAATTGATCCCCTGCAGCCAGGAACAATAGAATCCCAGCAATAGATCCCCACACAACAATAGACTCCCCCAGCAACAATGGACTCCACCCCAACAATAGATTCCCTGCAGCAACAGTGAAGCACCCACAACAAAATATCACACCCAGTAAAAAAATATCCACCCAAGCAACATTAGACCCCCCCCCCAGCATCGACAACAGACCTTCCAGCAGCCAGCATCAATAGATCCTCCAGCAGCCAGTAGAAATATACATCTCCCTCAACAGTAGATCCCTTCCAGCAACATAAGACCCCCCAGCAACAGTAGATCCCCATCAGCAAAAATAGACCCTCACACAAAATCAGATCCCCACCAGTGACAATAGATCCCCCAGCAGCCAACATCAATAGACCCTCCAGCACACCCCACACCCCATGCTATTACATACAATCAGTGCTGGAGGTGCCGGAACTGTGTTCCCCCGCGTTCCCGCTGAAAAAAAGCCCTGGAGTTATATAAATACTTAACTAACCAGCAAGCAATAGACATGTGGGTATAATTGATACCTTACCTCCGAGGGTAATTTTTATATAAATGTTGTTCATTTTGCTTTTTTCCTTTTATTTTTAGGGAAGCCCTTTGATAATCGGATCATCCTTAATGCTGCTGTAGCTAACATAATAGTTTCTTTTCTGCTAAATAAAAGATTTGAATACGACAATCCAACCTTGTTAAACCTCATGCACCTTGTAAACGAAAATATAAGACTCATGGGGACCCCTATGGCCAGGGTAAGCTATTTTACTATTCATATACTGTATTTGTGTCAAGATGAGGTCACCTACACCAGTTGAAAGTATTGTATCATGAGGACAAAAGAACAAAAAAAATGGAGTAAAGCACCTTAGCATTAGGTGTTCTGGATTATAATGTTGCTATTATAGATAGAGTGAATTATCATAACTGTATGCCTCAAAAAAATCGTCTCTCACTAAGGTTTACTTTTTTTGCCATAAACATTAGACAATGGGCACATCAATAAATCTCATTTTGCAAAGCATACTCAAGTTTCTGATAACAATTTCTAGCACTGCCTGCATGCTTGGAGCTTCCCTATGTATACTGAGACAGAAGTTTGGGAGTATTCCTCCTTGTAGCCATTCAGCAGTAGGGATGAGCCGAACACCCCCCTGTTCGGTTCGCACCAGAACATGCGAACAGGAAAAAAGTTTGTTCGAACACGCGAACACCGTTAAAGTCTATGGGACACGAACATGAATAATCAAAAGTGCTAATTTTAAAGGCTTATATGCAAGTTATTGTCATAAAAAGTGTTTGGGGACCTGGGTCCTGCCCCAGGGGACATGGATCAATGCAAAAAAAAGTTTTAAAAATGGCCCTTTTTTCAGGAGCAGTGATTTTAATAATGCTTAATGTCAAACAATAAAAGTGTAATATCCCTTTAAATTTCGTAGCTGGGGGGTGTCTATAGTATGCCTGTAAAGGGGCGCATGTTTCCTGTGTTTAGAACAGTCTGACAGCAAAATGACATTTCGAAGGAAAAAACCCATTTAAAACTACTCACGGCTATTGCATTGCCGGTCCGACAATACACATAGAAGTTCATTGATAAAAACGGCATGGGAATTCCCCACAGGGGAACCCCGAACCAAAATTTAAAAAAAAAATGACGCGGGGGGTCCCCCTAAATTCCATATCAGACCCTTATCTGAGCACGCAACCTGGCAGGCCACAGGAAAAGAGGGGGGGACGAGAGAGCGCCCCCCCTCCTGAACCGTACCAGGCCACATGCCCTCAACATTGGGAGGGTGCTTTGGGGTCCCCGAGTACCCCCTTACCATTTCACACAGGGGGGGCTGGGATCTGGGGGTCCCCTTGTTAAAGGGGGCTTCCAGATTCCGATAAGCCCCCCGCCTGCAGACCCCCACAACCACCGGCCAGGGTTGTGGGGATGAGGCCCTTGTCCTCATCAACATGGGGACAAGGTGTTTTGGGGGGCTACCCCAAAGCACCCTCCCAATGTTGAGGGCATGTGGCCTGGTACGGTTCAGGGGGGAGGGGGCGCACTCTCGTCCCCCCCTCTTTTCCTGCAGCCTGCCAGGTTGCGTGCTCAGATAAGGGTCTGGTATGGATTTTTGGGGGGACCCAACGCCATTTTTTTTTTTTTTGGCGTGGGGTTCCCCTTAAAATCCATACCAGACCTGAAGGGTCTGGTATGGAATTTAGGGGGACCCCAACGTCATTTTTTTTTAAAATTTTGGCCGGGGTTCCCCATAATATCCATACCAGACCTGAAGGGCATGGTATGGAATTCAGGGGGACCCCCATGTCATTTTTCTTTTTTTTAATTTTGGTTCGGGGTTCCCCTGTGGGGAATTCCCATGCGAACTTGTATGTGTATTGTCGGGCGGCAATGCAATAGCCGCGAGTAGTTTTGAATGGATTTTTTTCTTCAAAATGTCATTTTGCTCTCAGACTGTTCTAAACACAGGAAACATGCGCCCCTTTACAGGCATACTATAGACACCCCCCAGCTTTGAAATTTAAAGGGATATTACACTTTTATTGTTTGCATTATTAAAATCACTGCTCCTGAAAAAATGGCCGTTTTTAAAACTTTTTTTTGCATTGATCCATGTCCCCTGGGGCAGGACTCAGGTCCCCAAACACTTTTTATGACAATAACTTGCATATAAGCCTTTAAAATTAGCACTTTTGATTTCTCCCATAGACTTTTAAAGGGTGTTCCGCGGCATTCGAATTTGCCGCGAACACCCCAAATTGTTCGCTGTTCAGCGAACTTGCGAACAGCCAATGTTCGAGTCGAACATGAGTTCGACTTGAACTCGAAGCTCATCCCTATTCAGATGTAATCTGATCTCACTAGCTTGTCTTTTTCACAGTACAGATTAGCCTCCAGAAAGATTTTTTTCTTGCTTTGAGTTTGCTATCTGTTTGCTTCAAGTTATACATATGAAATATTCACAGGTGATATTGCATATTCAACGTTTAAAAAGAAAAATACATAAAATTATATATAGATATATATATCTATATATGAAATCTACTATATACAGTAACAAATACAAAACAAAATCGACCAGCGCAAACCTACAACCTAACTAAAAGCAGCTAATGTACTGGGGGAGAAAAATATATCAAATCCCAAAAAACATAAATAAAAAAGCAGTACAGCGCATATAAAATCCTAAAGAAAGTTAATAAATGTCCATTTAAAATAGATCCAATTCGAGTCCAGCAATTGCTTCAGTGATGTTCGTGACCTCCACCATCGGTAGCACAAGCCGCTCACCTCTACAGATGGACCCCTGAGTTAATCAGTCAGGTCAAATCAGCAATTCCCTCATAGGGATACAAGCAGGGGGCAGTGTAAGCAGATCCTGGTCAAGCCTCACCCATAAGAAAATCCTGCAGTCATGACATGTAAAATATATATAAAAAGGAAATCTAGTGCTCTCTGTTGATAACTAAAACGAGGTTTATTAAATAGGCAGATAAAACACTCACAAGCATCGCACTATACCCCAGTGCAAAGGAAAGCAGCGTATGTGAAAGGATGATCCACATTGGATGGACGAGCGGAGCGCGGGTGACGTCACGATCCAGACAACGTGGGCGGTGCCGTATGCGTTACGTCCCTAAAGGGGGGCGGGACTTCATCAGCGGCGGCAGCTGGCCGTGACTCACTCGCTTTTATGCATAACACAGTAAGGATCTGACCAATCACCATACAGGCGTACCTATCACCATGGTGACATGGGGAGGGATACTAAGCAGCACGATGTAAGAAAACAGGAACTGCTGCAGAAAACATCCGCTGTAGTTGCCCGCTACACATTGCTAATCATGGAGCTGGCATATTTAAAAAATAAAAAATAAGCATGACAGAGGAAATAACATTCATAAATTAATTAACTAATTGTCATCCCGCGCTCTGGACGGTCATCCTCGGAATCATCCCTGTTACATCATAAATAAAATATATGACTGACATTGATCATAAAAAATATATCTATCCTAAAAAAATATTAATAAATTAACACAAAGACAAGGAGAAGGGGAGCTCGTAGCTGCTAACGATCTGAGATGAAGCAATTAACGTCAAATTCAACGTTCAAGCCCCCAGGGATGAGAACCTTAGTCTCATGTACCCAGTGCGATTCCCTGCAACTTAATTGACGTAAAAAATTGCCCCCTCTCCAATATTTTTTAACTCTCTCAATGCCCCAAAAACTTAGTCTTTTGGGGTTTTGACTATGCACTGTTTTAAAATGTTTGGAGACATTGTGTGTCTTTAATCCCTTCTTGATGTTGTTAACATGTTCTCCTAAACGCACATGTAGGGGGCGTGATGTCCTTCCTATGTATTGAAGACCACACTCACATTGGAGCATATAAACGACCCCTACAGTGGTGCAAGTGATCAGTTGGTCAATTTTGTATTCTTTACCAGTTGACGTGGCCCTAAAATTCTTGCGTTTTTTGTTATTGCATTTAGAGTGCCTGCAGGCTGTACATCGCCCACAGGCATAGAAACCTGAGAGGAAAGAAAACAAACGGTTTTCAGATTGTATGGGGGGATCAACCACTCCTGGAGCAAGTTTATCACGCAAAGATGGAGCTTTTTTGTAAATAAACATCGGACGTGGTGGCAGCAGGGGACCCAGCACACGATCCTGTTTCAGAATAGGCCAATTTTTTGAGACTAGTCTTTCGAACTGTTTATATTGAACATTATAATTGAGCACCATTTTGAAGTTAGAGACATCTGGACTGATTTCTTTAGCTTTATCCGCAATCAGTGACGTCCTATCCATGGCCAGAACCTTCTCAACCTCATTATTCAGACTGTGTATATTGTAACCTTTTTCCACGTATCTAGACGTAAGCAATGCAGACTGATCAACAAAGTCATCAACATGCGTGCAATTACGTCTAAGTCTAACAAATTGCCCCCTGGGAATATTACAAAGCCAAGATTTGTGATGGCAACTTCCCAGGGGGATGTAAGAGTTCCGATCCGTAGGTTTCAGGTAATTACACAGTCTAAATCCTTCGCTCTCCTTCAAGATTTCAAGATCAAGGAAAACAATCTTTTCTTTACTATGAACCCAAGATAGCTGGATGTTTTTAGTATTACTATCTAATTTCTGTATAAAGGTATCCAGACCAAGTTGATCTCCCTCCCAGATCATGACGAGGTCGTCTATATACCTTTTATAACAGACGAGTTCGGGGGACGGTGCTTGAACAGCACGTCTTCCTCCCAGTGGGCCATAAAAAGATTGGCCACACTGGGAGCAAACCGGGGGCCCATCGCAACACCCCTCTTTTGGAGAAAAAATTGACATATACAGTATCTATTAAAAGTGAGTACACCCCTCACCTTTTTGTAAACATTTATTATCTCTTTTCATGTGACAACACTGAAGAAATGACACTTTGCTACAATGTAAAGTAGTGAGTGTACAGCTTGTATAACTTAAAAATTTGCTGTCCCCCCAAAATAACTCAACACACAGCCAATTATGTCTAAGCCGCTGCCAACAAAAGTGAGTACACCCCTAAGTGAAAATGTCCAAATTGGGCCATGTCCCATGTCCTATGGTCTGATAAGACCAAGATAAACTTATTTGGTTCAGATGGTGTCAAGTGCATGTGGCGGCAACCAGGTGAGGAGTACAAAGACAAGTGTGTCTTGCCTACAGTCAAGATGGTGGTGGGAGTGTCATGGTCTGGGGCTGCATGAATGCTGCCGACACTGGGGAGCTACAGTTCATTGAGGGAACCATGAATGCCAACATGTACTGTGACATACTGAAGCCGAGCATGACCCCCTCCTTTCATAGACTGGGCCGCAGGGTAGTATTCCAACATGATAAGGACCCCAAACACACCTCCAAGATGACCACTGCCTTGCTAAAGAAGCTGAGGGTAAAGGTGACGGACTGGCAAAGCATGTTTCCAGACATAAGCCCTATTGAGCATTTGTGGGGCATCCTCAAACAGAAGGTGGAGGAACGCAAGGTCTCTAACATCCACCAGCTCCTTGATGTCGTCATGAAGGAGTGGAAGAGGACTCCAGTGGCAAAATGTGAAGTTCTGGTGAACTTCATGCCCAAGAGGGTTAAGGCAGTGCTGAAAAATAATGGTGGCCACACAAAATATTGACACTTTGGGCCCAGTTTGGAAATATTCACGTAGAGGTTTTACTCACTTTTGTTGCCAGCGGTTTAGACAATAATGACTGTGTGTTGAGTTATTTTGATGGGACAGCAAATTTACACTGTTATACAAGCTGTACACTCACTACTTTACATTGTAGCAAAGTGTCAAAGTGGCAAAGTGTCAGGGTCAGGGTCAGGGTCAGGGTTGTCATATGAAAATATATATTAAAATATTTACAAAAATGTGAGGGGTGTACTCACTTTTGTGAGATACTGTATATATATATATATATATATATATATATATATATATATATATATTTTTTTTTTTTTTTTTTAATTGAAACTATATGAATAAATATGTACAAAGACAATATTCAAACATTTCAAAGTGCTACGCATTTCCCTTTAAGGCTACCTTCTCTCTCTTTTTCAGCTGTATGACATGTTCCCTACGTTGATAGAGCCTCTACCAGGAGCCCACCACAAAATTGCTGAAAATGCTGAACAACTGCAGGATTTTATGAGACAAAAATTTACCAAGCAGAGGAAAGACCTTGATGTAAATTATCACAGAAATCTTATTGATGCTTTCCTGGCAAAACAGCAAGAGGTGAGGATGAAAATGTTTTATATGAAATTAATTGCAGGAGGGCACATGCGTGTTTTCAACTAGAATGGAATATTCTAGGTCCACTCTGCACTACCCAGGCAAAACTTCTGTTTGCTCCTCCCTGCTAATCAAAAAGGGAATTTCCCACCTATGCATCAGCAATGGGGTATTCTGATAAGAATAAGCAGAAACACTACTTTATGGAATTCAACTCATTAGTCATGCGGCCCTCCAAAATACTTCCTAATCCACCACTTACTGCAGTACTGGGGTTCTATGCTGCTATTGAAGACAGTATGCTTTAAATCCTCTTGACTCTGTGCACCCTAGATCCCAGAATGGATGTTAACCTACTTATGAAATTCCAGACCACAGTTTGAGAAGAGGTCCACACAGCCTTTTGCAAGCACTCCTCCAACCTTCGATGGAATGCCTTGAGCATCTTGGCTCCTCCATATCTTAAAGCATAAGTTCACCTTTTGCAACATGTTACACGTTAAACCCATGTTTAGGGCGCAATAATAAAAAAACTTTATTTTATATAGCGCCTTTAAAGGTGACTTCTCAAAGCGCTTTACAAAAAAATACACAGGATAATATAAAGAAAAAAGGGACAAATAAATGAAAGCTTACCTTAAAAAAACGTTTTTAGATTTGATTTGAATGAGTTTAGAGAAGTTGACTCTCTGTGATGTTCTTTGGAAGTGAATTCCAGAGTTTTGGAGCATAGCAGGAGAAGGTTGTGCCTCCCATTGAGTGTAGGTGAGTAGGGGGGACACACAGCAAACCAGAATTTGAGAAACGGAGGTTACGAGGAGGGGGGTAAATTGATAATGGGGGTGCCAAGCCATGAGGAGCCTTACAGGTGAGCAAGAGGATCCTAAATTCTATGTGAAACCTTATGGATAGCCAGTGCAAGGACTCCAGGATAAGAGTAACATGATCACTTGTACCAGACCTAGTCAGGATTCTGGCTGCAGAATTTTGAACATATTGAAGTCAATTAATAGTGGATTTAGGTCAGGGACGTGCAGTGAGGTCAGTGGCTGGTGAGGCACTGGCTAGTATCAGAGCCAGATACACACAGGTTACATACGTCGCGATCAGTAGAGCGAGAGCAATAATCTTAGCACTAGACCTCCTCTGTAACTCTAAACATCTCTAACTCTAATCTGTAAAAAAAATTTAAGCGTCGCCTATGGAGATTTTTAAGTCCTGAAGTTTGGCGCCATTCCACAAGTGTGTGCAATTTTAAAGCGTGATATGTTAGTATTTACTTTACGTAACATCATCTTCCACATTATACAAAAAAATTGGGATATCTAGAGTTTTTTTTCTTTTTTTCTATATTCATGAAACTGTTTTTTTACCCAAAAAATGCGTTTAAAAAAATGCTGCGCAAATACCGTGTAACATAAAAAGTTGCAATGACCACCATTTTATTCCCTAGGGTGTCTGCTAAAACAATATATCTAATGTTTGGGGGGTTCTGAGTAATTTTCGTATAAAAAAATTATGATTATTACATGTAGGAGAGAAGTGTTAGGATTGGCCTGGATGGCAAGGGGTTAATTACCATAAGTAAGTAATATACAAATAATTATTATATATTGTTTTTAAGGTAATTTACTATATTTTCAAAAACTGTACTCAAGCAAGTGGCTTAATGGACAAATTACTGAAGTTTGAAGTTATAACTTCCAACCAGTAATTTCACAGTAAATAGATAAATAATAAATTGTTATCTTAACGTATAGCATAATAATATATGATTTAGCTTGAATATAACAGTACCTTTTCAACAGCAGCAGATTCTCATTCTCCCTCTTAACTGTGCGAGAAAAACATGGGATTGTGGGTAAATCTTATACACATAAACCCATGTTTTTTCCTTGTAGTTAAGAGGGCTGGGCTGGAAGGGAGCATTTGTCTTTTAGACACATGCCCCTTCTATGACTCTGCAGTGAGAAGCCTCCACTGCACCATGCTTCACTGATGAGGTGGTATGCTTTGGATCATGAGCAGTTCCTTTCCTTCTCCATACTCTTCTCTTCCCATCACTCTGGTACAAGTTGATCTTGGTCTCATCTGTCCATAGGATGTTGTTCCAGAACTGTGAAGGCTTTTTTAGATGTTGTTTGGCAAACTCTAAACTGGCCTTCCTGTTTTTGAGGCTCACCAATGCTTTACATCTTGTGGTGAACCCTCTGTATTCACTCTGGTGAAGTTTTCTCTTGATTGTTGACTTTTACACACATACACCTACCTCCTGGAGAGTGTTCTTGATCTGGCCAACTGTTGTGAAGGGTCTTTTCTTCACCAGGGAAAGAATTCTTCGGTCATCCACCACAGTTGTTTTCTGTGGTCTTCCGGGTCTTTTGGTGTTGCTGAGCTCACCGGTGCGTTCTTTCTTTTTAAGGATGTTCCAAACATTTGATTTGGCCACACCTAATGTTTTTGCTATATCTCTGATGGGTTTGTTTTGTTTTTTCAGCCTAATGATGGCTTGCTTCACTGATAGTGACAGCTCTTTGGATCTCATATTGAGAGTTGACAGCAACAGATTACAAATGCAAATAGCATACTTGAAATGCACTCTGGACCTTTTATCTGCTCCTTGTAAATGGGATAATGAGGGAATAACACACACCTGGCCATGGAACAGCTGAGCAGCCAATTGTCCCATTACTTTTGGCCCCTAAAAAGTGAGAGGCACATATACAAACTGTTGTAATTCCTACACCATTCACCTGATTTGGATGTAAATATCCTCAAATTAAAGCTGAAAGTCTGCAGTTAAAGCACATCTTGTTCGTTTAATTTCAAATCCATTGTGGTGGTGTATAGAGCCAAAAAGATTAGAATTGTGTCGATGTCCCAATATTTATGGACCTGACAGTACACCCCCTTCCTGCCCAAGCCATTTTTCAGCTTTTAGCGCTGTTGCACTTTGAATGACAATTGCGCGGTCGTGCTACACTGTACCCAAACAAATTTTTTTATAATTTTCTTCACACAAATAGAGCTTTCTTTTGATGGTATTTAATCACTGCTGGGTTTTTTATTTTTTTAAAAAAAAAGACCAAAAAAGTTTGAAAAATTTTTTTTTTTACTTTTACCTTTTTTTGTCAGTAAATTTTGTAACTAAGTAATTTTTTGCCTTCACTGATGTGCGCTGATGAAGCGGCACTGATGGGCACTGATAGGCTCAACTGGTGGGCATTGATGAGGTGGCACTTATGGGCACTGATTAGGTCGCACTGATGAGGAGGCACTAATATGCCGCACTTATGGGCACTGATAGGTGGCACTGATATGTGGCACTGATGAGCACTGTTAGGCGGCACTGATGGGCACTGTTAGGTGGCACTGATGGGCACTAATAGGCGGCACTGGTGGGCACTAATAGGCGGCACTGGTGGGCACTGATAGGCAGCAGGGATAGGCGGTACTGATGGGCACTGATGGACATTGATGGGTGGCACTGATGGGCATTACTGATGGGCATTGATTGACAGCAGTGATGGGCACTGATGGGCAGCACTGATAGGTGGCACTGATTGTCAGCACTGACTGGCATCGCAATGGGCACTGATTGGTGACACTTGTGGGCATTGGTGGGCACTGATTGCTGCCACTGGTGAGCACTGATAGCTGCCATTGGTGGGCAATGGTGGGCACTGATTGGTGACCCTGTATTGCACTATTGTTATCAGGGCACTGATGATCAGTGCCCTGATTACATTCCTAGATGTCCCCCTGTGAGGAGATGCCACTGATCGGCTCTCCTCTCCTCACACTCTGTCAGTGCGAGGCGAGGAGAGCCGATTACCGGCACTTTCTTGTTTACATGTGACCAGCTGTAATTGGACACAACCAATCACATGGTTAAAGAGCCGCAGATGCGGCTCTTTACAGAGACCATGGGTAGCGCCATGTCCTAGCAACACGGCGTGGTCATGACCGCCGTGTCACGTGCCCCCACGGGCGCATGAGTGCGGCCATTCTGGGACGCCGTCATATGACGGCATCCCAGAAAGAGAGCCGCACTGCGCCGCCGTCATTTGACGGTGGGCGGGCGGCAAGCAGTTAAGCAACCTGTGCTCTCAGGTCGCCGAGCTACGACCCCCAAAGCTCAATTTTTTATTTTTTTCTATGTTCATGGCAGGTGAGGCTCTGCCTCACCTTCCTCCCCTGACTGCACATCCCTGATATAGGTACACCAGCTAGTAGAGCATTGCAGTAGTGAAGTCGGGAGAACACAAATGTATGGATCAGCTTTTCGGATACAGTGTATGATAGCATAGGACGCAGCCGAGCAACGTTTCACAAGTGGAAAAAAGATGTTCTGACAATGTCAGGTAAGTGTAAGGTGTAACACACTCTAGCGACCCCCCTGCATTCCCCAATCCCCCCAACACCCAGTGTCATTCAACCTGGAATATCAAGGAAATACTGTGTGTGCAATGTGTCATGGGTATGGTGCCCTGCATTCATTATGTAATGGTGTGAGATCAATGCTGATGTCATCACATCAGTACCGCTCCCTGCATCACTGAAGAACACCTAAAATAGAAAAGAAAGGAAGATGACCCTGTGTCTTTACATAACTGAACTGAAGACTTCTAGAAGAAAAGTACAGTAAAATCTTAGTTTGAGAGGAACTTTGGTTTGAGAGCGTTTTGCAAGACAAGCAAAATGTTTTGATATATTTTGACTTGATATACAAGCAATGTCTTGATATAAGAGTAGCGTCATGTCACAACTGAGTATAAAACAGAACAGAGGTGCCTTTAAGTGTAGCAATATGGTTACATTTAATAAAGGTACAACATTTAGAAAGTCACATGGTTGATGATGAAAACAGGCACATCTAAGTATGCAGGCATCCGGGGTAAAACTGTCCACATAGATATTCCTCCGTACCGCCATTGACGTCATCCGTTCCATGCTGCAGGATAGTGCGGAGGATGGTCTATGTGGACAGCTTTACCCCAGGTGCTTGCCTACTTACATGTGCCTCTTTTAATCATCAACCATGAGAGTTGCTAAATGTTGTACCTTCATTAAATGTAAGCATATTGCTATACCTAGAGGCACCTCTCTTCTCTTTTATACTCTAGCTCCTGCTGGATTTGGCTTCTAATCCCCTTGTGGAGGCTTCCATTTGTGGATGGATATTTTATGGTTACGCAACCTATCACATTGCTATAATCTTTTTATATGGACTATAAACTGAAGGACTTATGAATAAATGGTTGTGTGATGAGTTTCCATTATTTATTATGGGGAAATGCGTTTTTATATACAAGTGTTTTGGATTACAAGCATGTTTCCGGAACAAATTATGCTTGCGATCCAAGGTTTTACTTTATAATATTAAATAGCATAAAATACAGCGGGAGGAGACTTTTGGAGGGTAGGGGCAATGAGCCTGGAGTTGGGCTTTAATGTACATGCAACTGATGAAGGAAAAGGGGGAACAAATGCTCACACAGATATATATTTTTCCATTATTCAGGGAAAGCCAGAATCTACACTGTATCATGATGACAACCTAGTTGCCCTGGTGGAACAACTGTTTGGTGCTGGAATGGAAACTACATCCACCACTCTAAGATGGAGCCTCCTGATCATGACTAAATACCCAGAAATTCAAAGTAAGAAAAATTAATATACTAGGGGTTCTGTTAATTCTTTGTTCTGTTCATGAATTCATAGCATTCAAACTAAAATAGGATTTTTTAAAACAGCTTACCTGTAAAATCCTTTTCTTTCGAAGGACATCACGGGACACAGAGCCACAGTAATTACTGATGGGTTATATAGGTATCACTGGTGATTGGACACTGGCACACCCTATCAGGAAGTTCAACCCCCTATATAATCCCTCCCCCTTGCAGGGATACCTCAGTTTTGTAGCCAAGCAATATAGTGTATTAGAAGAGGGGTGGGACCTCTGTGTCCCGTGATGTCCTTCGAAAGAAAAGGATTTTACAGGTAAGCTGTTTTAAAAAATCCTATTTTCTTTCTCGAACATCACGGGACACAGAGCCACAGTAATTACTGATGGGATGTCCCAGAGCAATGCTACCTGAGGGGGGGGAACCACGACCAAGTAGGGTGCAATCAGACCTGAGGACCCTGTACTGCTGCCTGCAGCACACTACGCCCAAAGGCGATATCCTCATGCCTTCTCACATCCACCTGATAGAATCTGGTGAATGTATGAACTGAAGACCAGGTTGCGGCCTTGCAGATTTGAGCCATAGAGGCCCGGTGATGCATTGCCCAAGAAGCACCAATAGCCCTTGTGGAATGTGCCCTGATCTGAAACGGAGGAATCTTCTGTTTCAAACCGTAAGCTTGAATGATCAACTGTCGAATCCATTTAGAAATGGTAGCTTTTGACGCTGCCTGTCCTCTATTGGGACCCTCTGGCAGCACAAACAAAACATCCGTCTTGCGGATCTGAGTAGTTGCCCCTAGATAGGCCTTAACTGCTCTTACTACATCCAACGAATGTAGAGATCTCTCTTCCGGAGAACAGGGATCTGGAAAAAAGGAAAGTAGAACAATGTCTTGGTTTAAATGAAAATCAGAAACCACCTTCGGTAAAAAACTAGGATGAGGGCGTAGTACCACTCTATCCTTGTGTATAATCAAATAAGGCTCCTTACAGGAAAGAGCTGCTAATTCTGATACTCTTCTAGCAGAAGAGATGGCCACCAGAAAAATTAATTTCCTTGTCAACAAGACCAAAGGAATCTGACTTATTGGTTCAAAAGGCCGTTTCTGTAACACAGCCAGGACCAAATTCAAGTCCCAGGGGTTTAGGGGCGCTTTAACCGGAGGATTAAGACGCATCACCCCCTGCATAAAGTTTCGGACCAAAGAATGCGAAGCAAGTGGCCGCTGAAATACTGATAAAGCAGAGACCTGGCCCTTGATGGTACTCAAGGCCAGCTTCATCTCTAATCCCATCTGTAGAAAATCAAGGATTCTACCTATGACATATTTCCTGGGATGCCAACCTCTGGATTCACACCAGGTTATATAAGCTTTCCAGACTCTATGATAAATCATCCTGGAAGCTGGCTTCCTTGCATTAATCAAGGTAGATATGACAGGACCTGAGAGCCCACGACTCTTCAGAACGTGGGTCTCAATAGCCAAACCGTCAAATTTATCGTTTGTAAGGCAGGATGGAACACTGGACCTTGAGATAACAGGTCTGGGCGTTCCGGTAGTGTCCATGGGGAACCTACCGTCATCCTTACTATTTCTGCATACCAAGTCCTTCTGGGCCAAGCGGGGGCCACCAGAAGTACCGACTTCCTTTCCTGCCTGATCCTGCGAAGGAGTCGTGGTAGTAGCAGAATAGGCGGGAATGCGTAAATCAGTGAGAACCGATGCCACGGAATCACCAACGCATCCGTCCCGCATGCAAGAGGATCTTTTGTCCTTGCCACAAATCTGTCTATCTTTTTGTTGAATCGGGATGCAAAGAGATCTACATCTGGAACCCCCCATCTTTGGCATATGGCCCAAAAGACGTCGGGATGCAGAGACCATTCCCCTGGAAGTAACTGCTGGCGACTTAGATAGTCCGCCTGCCAATTCTCTATTCCCGGGATGAAAACTGCCGACATGCATGGCACATGCATCTCTGCCCAGACTAAGATCTGGTTCACCTCTTTTTGAGCAGCTCGGCTCCGGGTGCCTCCCTGATGATTGACATAAGCCACTGCTGTGGCATTGTCGGACTGGATCCTGACCGGACAACCCTGTAGCCTGATAGTCCAGGCTTTTAGAGCTAGATGTATCGCCCGGATCTCCAGAATGTTGATGGGTAAGGTCCTCTCTGTCTTGGACCATACTCCTTGGACCGCAGCCTGTTCCAGAACTGCTCCCCAACCTGACAGACTGGCATCTGTTGTTACCACCGTCCAGGTAACCGGTAGAAAGGATTTCCCCTTCTGCAGGTTTTCGGGTATGAGCCACCAATTGAGGCTCTGACGCACCGCATGCGACAGGTGCATCGGAAAGTCTAATGCCTGAACCTTCTTGTTCCAGGTCGACAGAATACTGTGTTGCAGCATTCTTGAGTGAAACTGAGCATAGGGAACTGCTTCGAATGAAGACACCATCTTCCCTAGTAGCCTCATACAAAGGCGGACTGAGGGACCCTTCTTGGTCCTTACTGTCAGAATCAGCTCTCTCAAAGCAGTGATCTTTGCCTGGGGTAGAAATATTTTCTCCTGGCTTGTATCTATAATCAGACCTAAATATTCCAGTCTTCTTACTGGTTTTAGGAAAGACTTTTCTAAGTTGAGGATCCAACCCAGGTGTTCTAGATACCTGACCGTGGTCCTCAAGTTTCCATTCAAAGAGGCTACCGACCGGTCTATCAAGAGCAGGTCGTCTAGGTATGCTATGACAGCTATACCCTGAGCCCTTAATCTGGCCAGAGGAGGAGCCAAGATCTTTGTGAACACTCGAGGTGCAGTGGCTATCCCAAAGGGCAGAGCCATAAACTGGAAATGGCGCCCTCCTACAGTAGGTGACCGCGATATTGTGTCAATCTCGCCGCACTTCTCGGCGAGATTTGACACCTACGAGCCCCGTCGCAGGGGCCAGCGCCGAGATGGCTCACTCATCGGGAAAGGAAAACTTTGTTTTCCTTCCGCGATGAGTGACAGGCAGTGCTGACAGCTGTCTGGTATGAATCCTGAGGCGGGAACACCGCGCCAAATTTTAAATGAAAAAACCGGCGTGGGTTCCCCCCTCGGGGGCATACCAGGCCCTTAGGTCTGGCATGGATTGTAAGGGGAACCCCCTATGCCAAAAAATCGGCGTGGGGGTCCCCCCCAAATCCATACCAGACCCTTATCCGAGCATGCAGCCCGGCCGGCCAGGAAAGGGGGTGGGGACGAGCGAGCGCCCCCCCCCCTCCTGAGCCGTACCAGGCCGCATGCCCTCAACATGGGGGGGTGGGTGCCTTGGGGGAGGGGGGCGCCCTGCGGCCCCCCCACCCCAAAGCACCTTGTCCCCATGTTGATGAGGACAAGGGCCTCTTCCCGACAACCCTGGCCGTTGGTTGTCGGGGTCTGCGGGCGGGGGGCTTATCGGAATCCGGGAGCCCCCCTTAATAAGGGGGCCCCCAGATCCCGGCCCCCCACCCTGTGTGAATGAGTTTGGGGTACATGGTACCCCTACCCATTCACCTAGGGAAAAGTGTCAATGTAAAAAAAAACACACTACACAGGTTTTAAGAATAATTTATTAGTCAGCTCCGGGGGTCTTCTTCCGACTTCGGGGGGTCCCCTTCCGACTTCTCCCGGTGTTCGGCCTCTTCTCCCGGTGTTCGGCCTCTTCTCCCGGGCCCCACCGCTATCTTCTTCCAGCTCTATTGCCAGCGAGGGGCCCGGTCTGCTGCCGCTGTCTTGTCGCCGCTGTCTTGTCGCCGCTGTCTCGCCGCCGCTGTCTTGCCGCCGCTGTCTTGCCGCTTCTTCTCTTCTTTTCTTCTTCCCCGATGTTGACACGACGCTCTCTCCGACTCGAATGCTGTGTGCGAGCTGCGGAGCCATTTATATAGGCGGTAACCCCGCCCCCTTACGACATCATGGTCCCAGCATGCGCAGGGACTCTGGCGTCATAAGGGGGCGTGACCCCAGAGTCCCTGCGCATGCTGGGACCATGACGTCGTAAGGGGGCGGGGTTACCGCCTATATAAATGGCTCCGCAGCTCGCACACAGCATTCGAGTCGGAGAGAGCGTCGTGTCAACATCGGGGAAGAAGAAAAGAAGAGAAGAAGCGGCAAGACAGCGGCGGCGAGACAGCGGCGACAAGACAGCGGCGACAAGACAGCGGCAGCAGACCGGGCCCCTCGCTGGCAATAGAGCTGGAAGAAGATAGCGGTGGGGCCCGGGAGAAGAGGCCGAACACCGGGAGAAGAGGCCGAACACCGGGAGAAGTCGGAAGGGGACCCCCCGAAGTCGGAAGAAGACCCCCGGAGCTGACTAATAAATTATTCTTAAAACCTGTGTAGTGTGTTTTTTTTTACATTGACACTTTTCCCTAGGTGAATGGGTAGGGGTACCATGTACCCCAAACTCATTCACACAGGGTGGGGGGCCGGGATCTGGGGGCCCCCTTATTAAGGGGGGCTCCCGGATTCCGATAAGCCCCCCGCCCGCAGACCCCGACAACCAACGGCCAGGGTTGTCGGGAAGAGGCCCTTGTCCTCATCAACATGGGGACAAGGTGCTTTGGGGTGGGGGGGCCGCAGGGCGCCCCCCTCCCCCAAGGCACCCACCCCCCCATGTTGAGGGCATGCGGCCTGGTACGGCTCAGGAGGGGGGGGGCGCTCGCTCGTCCCCACCCCCTTTCCTGGCCGGCCGGGCTGCATGCTCGGATAAGGGTCTGGTATGGATTTGGGGGGGACCCCCACGCCGATTTTTCGGCATAGGGGGTTCCCCTTACAATCCATGCCAGACCTAAGGGCCTGGTATGCCCCCGAGGGGGGAACCCACGCCGGTTTTTTTCATTTAAAATTTGGCGCGGTGTTCCCGCCTCAGGATTCATACCAGACAGCTGTCAGCACTGCCTGTCACTCATCGCGGAAGGAAAACAAAGTTTTCCTTTCCCGATGAGCGAGCCAGCGCGACATTCACAGTACCCTGTCGCCGAGAACCAGCGCGATGGTATCGCGCTGGAAACACAATCTCGCGGTCAGGTACTGTACCTCGAAGCGCAGAAACTTCTGATGAGCAGGAAAAATGGGCACATGCAGATATGCATCTCTGATGTCTATTGATGCCAGAAATTCTCCTCCCTGCAGGGTGGGAACTACTGTTCGAATTGATTCCATGCGGAAGGATTGAATCCTTAGGAATCGGTTCAGATCCCTTAAGTCCAAAATGGGCCTGACATCCCCATTTGGCTTTTGGACCGTAAAAAGGTTGGAATAGAAGCCCAATCCCTGGTCCTTTGCGGGAACTATCATAATGACCTCCTGCGACAAAAGTCGCTCTAACGCTAGAAGGAGCGACTGCTTCTTCTCTGGGTCTCTGGGAACATTTGATCTGAGGAACCGAGGAGAAGGGAATTCCTGAAACTCCAGCTTGTACCCTAAGGTTACCGTGGAGACTACCCATCTGTCCTGGAAGTCCTCCTGCCAGAGCTCTGAGAATTGTCGCAGTCTTCCCCCCACTCGAGTGAGCGGGGGCGCCCCCTCATGCAGAGGTCTTAGTGTTTTGCCTAGTAGGCTTCTTTCCCCAGGACTTCTTTTGTCCCTGGGGTTGACTCTTGTCTCTGGACCCCGATGGAGGCGGCCGTCGAGACTGCCTGGAGGCTGAAGCCCCCGGCGCTGGGGAAAGAGTCCGTTTGAAAGAGGGACGCTTACTCTTCTTCTTGACAGGTAAGAGAGTGCTTTTCCCACAAGAGATTCTCTTGATATAGTTATCCAAGTCCTCTCCAAACAACCTTGCACCACGAAATGGAAACCCAGCCAGTAGCTTCTTACATGGTGCTTCGGCTGACCAATTTTTCAACCATAGGATTCTACGTATATGCACCAACCCCAGTGAAAGACGGGAGGTTTGCACGATAGAATCTCTAATGGCGTCAACCACAAAGCATAAGGCCGCTGGAAGGTTAGCAAACCCCTGGGCCTGCTGTTCAGGTAATACTTTGATGACCTGCTTAACATGGTCTCTTAAGTATTGACAGACTCCAATCGCTGCTATTGCAGGTTGGGCCACTGATCCTGCTAAGGAGAAAACATCCTTCAATAGGGATTCCATCCTTTTATCTACAGGATCCCTGAGCATCTGAGCATTGTCTACAGGACAAGTCAGGCTATTATTTATTGAGGAAATGGCGGCATCAATAGCCGGAATTCCCCACATTTTAATAAACTTTTCTTCCATCGGATAAAGTGTTGAAAACTTTCTCGGCGGAAAAAAACGTTTGTCTGGGTGATCCCACTCAGAATAAATAAGCTTTTCAAGTAAAGTATGAACAGGAAAAGCATGTGCTGCTTGGAAAGGTTTCAGTGACCCCAAAGCAGAAGAGGATTCTTTAGCAGTTTCAGGTATGGGCAACTTAAATGTGGAGCGGACCAATCCAGTGAGGATCTGCACTAAGACTTTCTCCTCTTGGGAAGTCGCAGAGGGTCCCTCTCCACCTGAATCCTCCGAAGAGGAATCATCCATCCCATCCCGATCCTCTGAAAGGGATTCATCTCCTTTATCCCAGAGCTCCTCTGTCTGAGGGTCTTGGGGAACAGAGGAAAGCCTAGTGCGTTTTCTTCCACTGAGTGAAGACGTAATCACGGCCATTAATCTTTCCTCTAGACCATTAATGGTTGAGGAAAAAACCTCTTGTGTAATATATACAGGGGCTGAAGTGCCAGAAGCAGGTGTAGCCCCTGACCCCGATGGCTCTCCCTGGCTAGCCGTCCCTGGCCCATCTTTAGGGGGGAAGGATGCTGCCGACAGGGGGCCCTCAGAACCTGAACGAGATCCCCTAGTGTCTCTGGTTCCTGGGGTGCTTGAACCTCTTCTACCCATAGTGCAAAGCAACAAGGTGTGAGGTATACAAATGAACACTGTCCGCTGAGCGATGTAGTCTGGCTAAAAGCCTTGCTACCCAATGCTCAGTCTGGTGTTACTTCAGTAAATGCTGCCTAGGAGAATGCCTGTGTCCCACCTTACATGCGACCGTCAGCTCTGTGTCTCTCAGAAGGCTGAGTGCACCTGTACAGAGTGCCTTTAATAGCCTGCAGCTGGCCTGAGTGGGAGTCTAAACACTCTGTGCTGACATCCCGCCCCCTCCTCTACCGCCCCCCCCCCCTCGAGTTTTGAAAAAAACAAGCGCTTCCCGCACTGCCGACTCTCCTGTCATGCTCTGAAGAAAAGGCTGGGGATGGGGGGGGGGGGGGGAAGGAGGGAGACTGGTAACAAGATTTGCCTGCACGGCTATCTTCAGAGATGGTGGCCATTAGGCCACAGAGCCCGGGTGGTATAACCACTTTCTAGACCCCTGTGGCCCCTCTCTAGCCTGGGGGGAACATTCAAACATGAGAAATCCCCCCATCCACCTTACCTGCTTGCAGCCTGCTTGATACGCTGGGACATACACAGCGATTACAACACCTGAGACAGACATTCAGCATGTGTAGGTTTGTGCTCTTGGCAGCCCCCGGTGGTCACAATAGGCATAGCGTGCATTTACCTTAAAGGAGAAAAGCCACTAGAACTCAAAAATTCTGTGGAATCTCCTCTTACCTTATCCAGCCGCAGGGTGCTGTTTACACAGACCCAATCTTCACCTCTCACGGTGGGCTCCGTTTGAAAAAACCGTCAGAGACTGGGGCCCCCATCAGTAGGGGGATCCAACAGTTCTGGGACCGTAAAGCACCTCGCCAGAAATTAGGAAGTTTAAAGCCATTTTCTGATCTGCGGGGTCCAGCTCTCTAAAAAGAGAAGCATTACGGGTAAAACCTCGTTTCTTCGGACACGAGGCCCGGGTACCATTCAATTCGGCCATGAAAAGACACTTTGAATGGATCCGGTTCGCCTGGCTTGCCCCAGTATAGGATCTTAGGATATTCCCTTTGGAGCTCAGCACAGGACATCTTTACACGTCCATCACCTAAGACACTGGCGTAAAAACTGAGGTATCCCTGCAAGGGGGAGGGATTATATAGGGGGTTGAACTTCCTGATAGGGTGTGCCAGTGTCCAATCACCAGTGATACCTATATAACCCATCAGTAATTACTGTGGCTCTGTGTCCCGTGATGTTCGAGAAAGAAATACCATCTCACTGATTTATAAAAAAAGTCACAAGCACTCAGCAGATATGCCAACCTCATGGCACGTTGGATGTAGAATTTTATTTTATATATTTTAGAAAGAATAACCACACAGGTTTGGTGGGCTAAGTGAATAGAACCCAAACCTCTCCAATTAACCAATATTAAAGGGGATTCTAAAGGCAGAAAGTTTTTTTTTTTTTTTTTTTAATCTTAATGCATTCTATGCATTATGATAAAACCTTCTATGTGCAGCTGCCCCCCTCAGCCACCCTAATACTTACCTGAGCCCCATCTCGATCCAGTGATGTTGGTTGAGAGCCTCAGCTGTCCTAGACTCTCCCTCCAGATTGGCTGAGACACAGAAGCCATTGGCTCCCGCTGCTGTCAATCAAAGTCAGTGAGCCAATGAGGAGAGAGAGGAGGAGGGGCCGAGCCACAGCTTTGTATCTGTATAGACACACAGAGCAGTGACTTGGCTCGGGTGCCCGCATAGCAAGCTCTTTGCTGTGGGGGCACTCGGTAGGAGAGAGGGGCCAGGACCGCCAGCAGGGGACCCTAGAAGAGGAGGATTGCAGCTACTCTGTGCAAAACCACTGGACAGAGCAGGTAAGTATGGCATGTTTGTTATTTTTAAACAGAAAAAACAAGACTTTAACCACCCTGCCGGTATGATTATGTCAGATTTTTGCGTCTTAAAGCGGTACATTGTTTTGCATAGAAATTTGGCGTTTTATTTTGTAGGCCTGTAATTCTTAGTAGACATGTGCACACTCAAATATTTTGTTTCGGAATTTCATTTTCGTCCAAAGAATACATTTATTTAGTTACTCCCAAAATTCATTTTTATTTAATTCATTTTTCGTTAAAAATTGCATTCGTCCGAAAATCCAAATTAATCCAAATTAATTAAGGTCGAATCTGTAATTGAAGGCTTATGGTGTCTGTCGAATGTTCAAAAAAGATTTGACGGAGCAGCTAAACTGTACGTGTATATTTCCGGTCGAATTTTCCGCCTATATGCTAGCTGTAGTAGAATTCTAATGTTGTATGACTAGTAATAATTATATTTATTAATTATTTTACTAAACCAACATTAGAATTTTTCTATAGCCTATGGGCGGATGCATTTGACCGGAAATGTACGATTGCAGCGTCGTACAGTTTAGCTGCTCCGTCAAATCTTCTTAGAACTTTCGACAGACACCATAAGCCAAAGATTCGACGTTTGTGTTTTTCGTTGCTTTGTCGAATCTTCGTCGTTCATGTTCAATGGTCTACTCTACCCCAACAGTCAGCCAACTTTCACATTAGTTTCTCAATCTCCAAGTGCAATGGCGGGCGTGGCATCCGACTTTGTGTCAGATATTGATATGGCATTATAATATAGAATCTATAATAATAAATCCACAACACGGGATGCCTCTGAGGCTATCACAACATTAGCAACACTAGTATCACTATCAAGTTCACAACACTAACACAATAGCAGCAGATTGTTATGAAAAATTTAGGTTGAACTGTAGCTTGCTTCACTATTGTTCTGCTGCTGTGCTTGTGACAAACGGTTCTCTGACAAACGGACCAGTTAAGATTGACTGTCTTCTGAAATGATTCAGTGTGTGTCTCTCTCTCTGCTAGCAAATCGTAAGTGAAAGAAGGTGTGTACTTAGTTCTAGCTATTTTACTGCTCCTCCTCTTTGGTTACAATCGGCCAATAACATTCATCATCATCATTATTTTTATTTTACTTCCCCCACCCAATTCCAGCAGTGATCTTTTCTCTCTATGTCGAATCTTTTCTCTCTTTGTCGAATCTTTTCTCTCTATGTAGAATAATCTTGGACTAATAGAGTTAAGGTTAGGCACATTCTACCACAGGTTCGATAGACACAGATCGTTAGTGTCAGCGTCATGTCGAATCTCCTAACTATATCGAACTGTTGTCGCAACAAAAACGAAAATAAAGCATTTGTTTATGTCGGATCTTTCGGTTTTCGTATTCTGCACTTTCGTTATCGTTTGTTAAAACGATAACGAAAATATCTGAAATTCGGACGAAAATGCATTCGGACGAAAACGAATGCACATGTCTAATTCTTAGGAATAACTCACTTAAATCTGTCCAAACAAGAGTCTAGTAGACATTCCAGGTATGATAAAGTTTGAAACACAAAATCATCAATTATAATATAATAAATAACTATAAATAATTATAAAAAATGATAATATAATAATAATCAAATTAATTTCCCAACGATTCACTATCGCTCAATTCTGCAAGTGATTCTAATTTATTATCGCTGTTTTCTAGCTGGTCTAAAACCACTTTTGATGTAAAGGGACACTTTTTGGTTGCCATGGACAATCTCAGGTTTCCAGGCAGAAAGAACAGTATGTATAATATAAAACTGCATGCAGGGCACTGGACAAAGCATTATACAGTAATGCAATCTGTAAGATTACAGTGTACTGTATGTGTTATGAATTTTGTACTTTTGAATTTACCGCCGGGCTCCGCCCCCATGCGTCGCGATGCTCGCAGGGAATGGAGCCCCGCACACAGAGGCATCGGGCGGAGGACAGAGCCCGCAGACACAGCGGGGGGACATCACAGGATCCTGGTGACAAGGAAAGTAGCTTGCACCAGGATCCAGAGATGCAATCCCGAGTGTGGCTCGGGGTTACCGCTAATGGTACTGAAATTTAACCCCGAGCCACACTTGGGAAAACCGCCAGGGAAGCTAATATCCCTTTAAGCACAGTAGACCCTTCTTAGGACAAATGTGTCTATGTGTGTTTTTCCATCATAAGTTCTGAAAAGAAGGGATTCATTCCTCGTTTTAGAATAGAAGATCTTGGAAAGACACTAGTGTTGATTTACTAAAGACAAATAGATTGTGAACTTTGCAAAGTGCAGTTTCAATCTGCAAGTGCAGTTGACCCAGAGCTTAGTAAATTAAGTAAAGCTTCACTTTGCAAAGAATACCCAATCATGTGCAAGGAAAATTAAAAAAGCAGCATTTTTGCTTGCACATGATTGGATAATGGAAGTCAGCAGAGCTTCTGCTCATTTACTAAGCTCTGGAGCCACTGTGCTTGCAGAGTGCAACTGCATTTTACAAAATGTCTGTTTGTCTTTAGTAAATCAACTCCACTCTCTCATGGCTCCCTGAAACCTACTCCATAGAAGCTACTGTATGCATTGCACTAGTGTTGCCAATCTATCAGACTGAAATTTACTGACAAAACACCCAGAATTTACTGGCACAGCCAAGTTTTTACTGGCATTTCCAAAAGTTACTAAATTACAGTTTTAGGTGCAAATTTCAGGATATAGGCTACAAACAAGTACAATATTGAAAACATAAAGCCACCCAGAGCATTAACAGTGATAAATCTGTGCAGTTGATTAACCAGTTGCCGACCGCCACACGACGATGTACGTCGGCAGAGCGGCACGGGCAGGCAAAAGGACTTACAGGTACGTCCTTGCCTGCCCACGGGTGGGGGGTCCGATCGGACCCCCCCCCGGTGCCTGCGGCGGTCGGCAAATCCTCCCCGGCGATCGGTGGTGAGGGGGAGGCCATCCATTCGTGGCCCCCCCCTCGCGATCGCTCCTGGCTAATCAAATCATTTCCCTGCCTCTGTATTGTACACAGAGGCAGAGGAAATTATGTCATCTCTCCTCGGCTCGGCATTTTCCGTTCCGGCGCCGAGGAGAGAAGACTGTAATGTGAGTGCACAACACACACACACACAGTAGAACATGCCAGGCACACATTACACCCCCGATCCCCCCCCCCGATTACCCCCCGATCACCCCCACTCTGATTACTGCATGGTGTCAGTTTGTGACAATTACTGTGGTAGGACAGTTACTGTTAGCCCCCTTTAGGTCTAGGGTACCCCCCTAACCCCCCCTAATAAAGTTTTAACCCCTTGATCACCCTCTGTCGCCAGTGTCGCTAAGCGATCATTTTTCTGATCGCTGTATTAGTGTCACTGGTGACGCTAGTTAGGGACGTAAATATTTAGGTTCGCCGTCAGCGTTTTATAGCGACAGGGACCCCCATATACTACCTAATAAAGGTTTTAACCCCTTGATTGCCCCCTAGTTAACCCTTTCACCACTGATCACCGTATAACTGTTACGGGTGACGCTGGTTAGTTCGTTTATTTTTTATAGTGTCAGGGCACCCGTCGTTTATTACCGAATAAAGGTTTAGCCCCCTGATCGCCCGGCGGTGATATGCGTTGCCCCAGGCAGCGTCAGGTTATCGCCAGTACCGCTAACACCCACGCACGCAGCATACGCCTCCCTTAGTGGTATAGTATCTGAACGGATCAATATCTGATCCGATCAGATCTATACTAGCGTCCCCAGCAGTTTAGGGTTCCCAAAAACGCAGTGTTAGCAGGATCAGCCCAGATACCTGCTAGCACCTGCGTTTTGCCCCTCCGCCCGGCCCAGCCCAGCCCACCCAAGTGCAGTATCGATCGATCACTGTCACTTACAAAACACTAAACGCATAACTGCAGCGTTCGCAGAGTCAGGTCTGATCCCTGCGATCGCTAACAGTTTTTTTGGTAGCTTTTTATTGAACTGGAAAGCACCAGCGCCCTAGTACACCCCGGTCATAGTCAAACCCGCACTGCAGTAACACTTGGTGACGTGGCGAGTCCCATAAGTGCAGTTCAAGCTGGTGAGGTGGCAAGCACAAGTAGTGTCCCGCTGCCACCAAGAAGACAAACACAGGCCGTCGTGCCCATAATGCCCTTTCTGCTGCATTCGCCAATCCTAATTGGGAACCCACCACTTCTGCAGCGCCCGTACTTCCCCCATTCACATCCCCAACCAAATGCAGTTGGCTGCATGAGAGGCATTTTTATGTCCTCCCGAGTACCCCTACCCAACGAACCCCCCCAAAAAAGATGTTGTGTCTGCAGCAAGCGTGGATATAGGCGTGACACCCGCTATTATTGTCCCTCCTGTCCTGACAATCCTGGTCTTTGCATTGGTGAATGTTTTGAACGCTACCATGCACTAGTTGAGTATTAGCGTAGGGTACAGCATTCCACAGACTAGGCGCACTTTCACAGGGTCTCCCAAGATGCCATCGCATTTTGAGAGACCCGAACCTGGAACCGGTTACAGTTATAAAAAAAGTGTAAAAAAAAAAAAAAAAAAAAAACACAAACAAAAATATAAAATAAAAAAAAATAGTTGTCGTTTTATTGTTCTCTCTCTCTCTCTCTCTCTCTCTCTATTCTCTCTATTGTTCTGCTCTTTTTTACTGTATTCTATTCTGCAATGTTTTATTGTTATTATGTTTTATCATGTTTGCTTTTCAGGTATGCAATTTTTTATACTTTACTGTTTACTGTGCTTTATTGTTAACCATTTTTTTGTCTTCAGGTACGCCATTCACGACTTTGAGTGGTTATACCAGAATGATGCCTGCAGGTTTAGGTATCATCTTGGTATCATTCTTTTCAGCCAGCGGTCGGCTTTCATGTAAAAGCAATCCTAGCGGCTAATTAGCCTCTAGACTGCTTTTACAAGCAGTGGGAGGGAATGTCCCCCCCGCCCCCACCGTCTTCTGTGTTTTTCTCTGGCTCTCCTGTCTCAACATGGAACCTGAGAATGCAGCCGGTGATTCAGCCAGCTGACCATAGAGCTGATCAGAGACCAGAGTGGCTCCAAACATCTCTATGGCCTAAGAAACCGGAAGCTACGAGCATTTTATGACTTAGATTTCGCCGGATGTAAATAGCGCCATTGGGAAATTGGGGAAGCATTTTATCACACCGATCTTGGTGTGGTCAGATGCTTTGAGGGCAGAGGAGAAATCTAGGGTCTAATAGACCCCAATTTTTTCAAAAAAGAGTACCTGTCACTACCTATTGCTATCATAGGGGATATTTACATTCCCTGAGATAACAATAAAAATTATTTAAAAAAAAAAAAAATATGAAAGGAACAGTTTAAAAATAAGATAAAAACGCAAAAGAATGAAAAAAAAAGCAAAAAAAAAAAAAAGCACCCCTGTCCCCCCCCGCTCTCACGCTAAGGCGAACGCAAGCGTCGGTCTGGCCTACAATGTAAACAGCAATTGCACCATGCATGTGAGGTATCACCGCGAAGGTCAGATCGAGGGCAGTAATTTTAGCAGTAGACCTCCTCTGTAAATCTAAAGTGGTAACCTGTAAAGGCTTTTAAAGGCTTTTAAAAATGTATTTATTTTGTTGCTACTGCACGTTTGTGCGCAATTTTAAAGCATGTCATGTTTGGTATCCATGTACTCGGCCTAAGATCATCTTTTTTATTTCATCAAACATTTGGCCAATATAGTGTGTTTTAGTGCATTAAAAAAGTGTGTTTTTTCCCCAAAAAATGCGTTTGAAAAATCGCTGCGCAAATACTGTGTGAAAAAAAAATGAAACACCCACCATTTTAATCTGTAGGGCATTTGCTTTAAAAAAATATATAATGTTTGGGGGTTCAAAGTAATTTTCTTGCAAAAAAAATATTTTTTTCATGTAGTCAAAAAGTGTCAGAAAGGGCTTTGTCTTCAAGTGGTTAGAAGAGTGGGTGATGTGTGGCATAAGCTTCTAAATGTTGTGCATAAAATGCCAGGACAGTTCAAAACCCCCCAAATGACCCCATTTTGGAAAGTAGACACCCCAAGCTATTTGCTGAGAGTCATGTCGAGTCCATGGAATATTTTATATTGTGACACAAGCTGCGGGAAAGAGACAATTTTTTTTTTTTTGCACAAAGTTGTCACTAAATGATATATTGCTCAAACATGCCATGTGAATATGTGAAATTACACCCCAAAATACATTCTGTTGCTTCTCCTGAGTATGGGGATACCACATGTGTGGGACTTTTTGGGAGCCTAGCCGCGCACGGGACCCCGAAAACCAAGCACTGCCTTCAGGCTTTCTAAGGGCGTAAATTTTTGATTTCACTCTTCACTGCCTATCACAGTTTCGGAGGCAATGGAATGCCCAGGTGGCACAAAACCCCCCCAAATGACCCCATTTTGGAAAATAGACACCCCAAGCTATTTGCTGAGAGGTATAGTGAGTATTTTGCAGACCTCACTTTTTGTCACAAAGTTTTGAAAATTGAAAAAAGAAAAAAAAATTTTTTTCTTGTCTTTCTTAATTTTCAAAAAGAAATGAGAGCTGCAAAATACTCACCATGACTCTCAGCAAATAGCTTGGGGTGTCTACTTTCCAAAATGGGGTCATTTGGGGGGGGTTTGTGCCACCTGGGAATTCCATGGCCTCCGAAACTGTGATAGGCAGTGAAGAGTGAAATCAAAAATTTACACTCTTAGAAATCCTGAAGGCGGTGATTGGTTTTCGGGGCCCCGTACGCGGCTAGGCTCCTAAAAAGTCCCACACATGTGGTATCCCCATACTCAGGAGAAGCAGCTAAATGTATTTTGGGGTGCAATTCCACATATGCCCATGGCCTGTGTGAGCAATATATCATTTAGTGACAACTTTGTGCAAAAAAAAAAAAAAAAAATTGTCACTTTCCCGCAACTTGTGTCAAAATATAAAATATTCCATGGACTCAACATGCCTCTCAGCAAATAGCTTGGGGTGTCTACTTTCCAAAATGGGGTCATTTGGGGGGGTTTTATGCCATCTGGGCATTTTATGGCCTTCAAAACTGTGATAGGTAGTGAGGAGTAAAATCAAAAATTTACGCCCTTAGAAATCCTGAAGGCAGTGATTGGTTTTCGGGGCCCCGTATGCGGTTAGGCTTCCAAAAAGTCCCACACATGTGGTATCCCCATACTCAGGAGAAGCAGCTAAATGTATTTTGGGGTGCAATTCCACATATGCCCATGGCCTGTGTGAGCAATATATCATTTAGTGACAACTTTTTGTAATTTTTTTTTTTGTCATTATTCAATCACTTGGGACAAAAAAAATGAATATTCAATGGGCTCAACATGCCACTCAGCAATTTCCTTGGGGTGTCTACTTTCCAAAATGGGGTCATTTGTGGGGGTTTTGTACTGCCCTGCCATTTTAGCACCTCAAGAAATGACATAGGCAGTCATAAATTAAAGGCTGTGTAAATTCCAGAAAATGTACCCTAGTTTGTAGGCGCTATAACTTTTGCGCAAACCAATAAATATATACTTATTGACATTTTTTTTACCAAAGACATGTGGCCGAATACATTTTGGCCTAAATGTATGACTAAAATTGAGTTTATTGGATTTTTTTTAGAACAAAAAGTAGAAAATATCATTTTTTTTCAAAATTTTCGGTCTTTTTCCGTGTATAGCGCAAAAAATAAAAACGGCAGAGGTGATCAAATACCATCAAAAGAAAGCTCTATTTGTAGGAAGAAAAGGACGCAAATTTCGTTTGGGTACAGCATTGCATGACCGCGCAATTAGCAGTTAAAGCGACGCAGTGCCAAATTGTAAAAAGTGCTCTGGTCAGGAAGGGGGTAAATCCAGTCCAAACATCACCGACAGCCCCGCTCCCAGCTTGCCTTCCTTCTGTCCTGCAGACCCACTCACGAGGCTCCAGCTGCTCTGCTCGGCTCCCTTGCACCATGACATCACATGACATGCTAAGGCACCGCGTTCACCAGACCCACCCTCCGCCAGTGCCTCCTGAACACACTGTAACAGGCATTTGGATGGTCTCGGCCCGCCCTGACCGGAACTACACAAGGCGAGTGTCACAGCCATATTTTTTACTGCCAACCTTTTACTGTTACTGGCATTTATTGGCAGGAGAAGGGTGCCCATTTTTTACTGGCTGCCAGTAAAAATAGTGACAGTTGGCAACGCTGATGATGGTCATCTTGCCTTAAGCAGATATGTGCAGTTTGAAATAAATTGCTCTAAAATATTAGGCTGTATCTGTTTAATAAATAAGAGGTCCTGGATGTACAGTAAGTCAAGGGCTATAAAGGAATGGTTTACATAGCTTTTGCAACTCCCCTAACATGAATGGAAAAAAAAATTGTTTTGTAATGGCGAGACATGTAAATACCTTATGTATTAAAACAGAATACTTTATATTGCTTGTTAAGTGGAGAGCAATATTACTTCCACTTTAGGAAGACTCTGATGAGCTTTATTTATTTTTGCATATATGACAACCAATTTGCATGCCCTATGTTATATATACAGTATAAGCCAGATAACTAATAGATAAAAAGTTAATTTAGCCTTTAATGCCCCGTACACACAACCGGTTTTGCTGTCGGAATAAACTCCGAAGGTTTCTCCGACGGAACTCTGCAGTCTTGCCTACACACGGTCACACCAGTGCTGTTTCTTGGCCTAGGCCGACAAGGCCCAGGCCTAGGACGGCGCTTTTGCCGCCCCCCCAGACCCGTCTTTCCGAGCCTCGGCTCCTGTGGCCGCGTCCCGCACAAATACAGCGGCCGGCCTGCTATAGCGGGGCACGTGTAAATATTATGGGCAGTAAGTATGCCGTGCTTGGCCGAGAGGGGGCGGGGGGCGCAACCTGACTGGCGGAGGCGGAGCCGGAGCCTTATGCTCCACCCACCCTCCTCCGTGCAGCGTTCTACTCTGTATCGTCTCCCCGGTCCGAGGCGGGGTCTATCGAAGAGGAGGCGGAGAATATCATCACCTCCCTAATTATCACTGGAAGGGCCGGGATGGCCCAGAATCGAAGAGGAGATCCAGAGATAGCTCATCTCACTGAAGGCAGTACAATGCTGAGCTCTCAGGATACCCCTCTGATCGGGTAAATGTATATCCATCCTCCGCCATACATAGAATGCT